>NW_027054370.1:0-13000 GCF_011386835.1 Chrysemys picta bellii
ATGGGAACAAGTAAATAACTTTTCCTTATTCACTTTCTCCACATCACTCATGATTTCATATACCTCTATCATATCCCCCCATAGTCTCCTCTTTTCCAAGCTGAAAAGTCCTAGCCTCTTTAATCTCTCCTCATATGGGACCCCTTCCAAACCTCTAATCATTTTAATTGCCCTTCTCTGAACCTTTTCTAATGCCAGTATATCTTTTTTGAGATGAGGAGACCACATCTGTACACAGTATTCAAGATGTGGGTGTACCATGGATTTATATAAGGGCAATAAGATATTCTCCGTCTCATTCTCTATCCCCCTTTTAATGATTCCTAACATCCTGTTTGCTTTTTTGACTGCCGCTGCACACTGCGTGGAAGTCTTCAGAGAACTATCCACGATGACTCCAAGATCTTTTTCCTGATTCGTTGTAGCTAAATTAGCCCCCATCATATTGTATGTATAGTTGGGGTTATTTTTCCCAATGTGCATTACTTTACGTTGTCCACATTAAATTTCATTTGCCATTTTGTTGCCCAATCACTTAGTTTTGTGAGAGCTTTTTGAAGTTCTTCACAGTCTGCTTTGGTCTTAACTATCTTGAGCACTTTAGTATCATCTGCAAACTTTGCCACCTCACTTTTTACCCCTTTCTCCAGATCATTTATGAATAAGTTGAATAGCATTGGTCCTAGGACTGACCCTTGGGGAACACCACTAGTTACCCCTCTCCATTCTGAAAATTTACCATTTATTCCTTCCCTTTGTTCCCTTTCTTTTAACCAGTTCTCAATTCATGAAAGGATCTTCCCTCTTATCCCATGACAACTTAATTTACATAAGACCCTTTGGTGAGGGACTTTGTCAAATGCTTTCTGGAAATCTAAGTACACTATATCCACTGGATCCCCCTTGTCCACATGTTTGTTGACCCCTTCAAAGAACTCGAATAGATTAGTAAGACACGATTTCCCTTTACCTAAACTATGTTGACTTTTGCCCAACAATTTATGTTCTTCTATGTGTCTGACAATTTTATTCATTACAATTGTTTCAACTAATTTGCCCGGTACTGACATTAGACTTACTGGTCCGTAATTGCCGAGATCACCAATAGTGCCCTTTTTAAATATTGGTGTTACATTAGCTATCTTCCAGTCATGGATACAGAAGCTGATTTAAAGGACAAGTTACAAACAATAATTAGTAGTTCCGCAATTTCACATCTGAGTTCTTTCAGAACTCTTGGGTGAATGCCATCTGGTCCCAGTGACTTATCAGTTAATTCCAAAACCTCCTCTAGTAACACCGCAATCTGTGACAATTCATGAGATTTGTCACCTACAAATACTGGCTGAGGTTTGGGAATGGCTGGAAGGTGAAAAGAGACAAATTCCTATGACAAATAAGGCACAAATATTCAACAGCGAGGATGATTGACCTCAGGAAGAAGCTACCAAGAAAAGTGGTGGATTCTCCGTCTCTTGATGTCATTTAATAAAGACTAGATGCCTTTCTGGAATGTGTTTACCCCAACAGTAGCTATTGTGGTAGACAGGAGGCCTGTGATATGCAGGGGGTCAGATTAGATGCTCTAACTGTCTCTTCTGCCCATAAAGTCTACTCATTTCTGAGAAACCGAGTGTAGTATTGGGAGCAGCTTGTGATGTTTTACTGTCTAGCCGGCTTGCTTCCTAGAATGAACACTCATGGAGCGGGGTGATCCACAGGGAGTAGCTCAAACCTCCAAAGTGTCTGGCCTGTGGCAGAACATTAGCACTGCAGGGGAGGGGTGGGTGTGGCAGTGACATCACAAAGGCCTTTTGCAGGATTTCAGCCTATTGGTCAAAGGTGCTGGGGAGGTGGTGACCTCACAGAGAGATGCTGACATCAGCCAGGCAGGACAGGGGCGCAGGGCCAGGGAAACCTCAGAGTCCCCTGTAGCTTTGCTTCAGCAAGTCTCCTTCTCGAGGTCTCTCTCTTTGAGGACTGAGAGAGTATTTAGGTTCACGTATATGAGCGCCAGGAGGAACCTCTTTTGAGTTTTCTCTTTTGTTTTTCCTGATTTTACTAGAAAACAGACATCCCTGTTTAGAAGGTAAGAGCCTCCGAGAGGTTTGGAACCTGTTCAGTCTGATGCATCTGGCGCCATCTGAATTCTAGGCATGGAAAACACTAGCTTAAGGTGGTCGAATTTTATTCCCCACCTGGGATTTTGTCCCTTAGAATCACTGGGGACATTAGGGTTTGTCCTTTTTGTTTTACCTTTTCCTCCATCCCTCCCTCCTTTCTCTTCATCTCTTACATCTTCTGTCCTTTCCTCTGTTCCCCTCCCACCACCAGGAAGACTCTGTGTGTGTGTCGTGGGGGGTGCTCTGCAATGGGAACAGGGACAATTCTCCAACTTTGGGCAGTCGAGAGCCTCGGTGAGATAAGGGGCGTTAAAGCCCTTTGTGAAGGAGAAAGGGGAGTTTCACGGTGTTGAGCACCAAGGAATTCTAAACTTTGCTAAAACATCTAGTCTGCAGAAACCAGAAATGGTCGGGGCCACATTGTAACCATTGTCTTTTTTAAAGCCCATTGAGGGATGTGAGTCCCACCTTTTTAGGTATCTGGGGTGCTGGGAGGAGAGAAGAGGTGCCTGTCTCCATTTTATGGCCTCAACAAACTAAGTGCTGTGCCCCAGTTCTCATCAGAGATCCCTGAAAAAGAACGTCTTCCCATCCATTAACATACCTGGAAAGATACTGGAACTCCTTATTAAACAATCAGTTTGTCAGCACCTACAGGACAATTTGGTTCTTAGGACTAGTGAGCATGGACTTGTCAAGAACAAATCATTCCAAACCAATCCTAGCTCCTTCTTTGGCAGGGTTACGGGCCTAGTGGAGGTGGGTAAACAGTAGATGTGATCCATCTTGGTGTTAATAAGGACATTCTCACAAACAAACTAGGGAGATGTGGTCTAGATGCAATTAGCATAATATGTGTGCACAGATGCTTGCAAGCCCATACTCCAACAGCCCAGAACCAAACAGCAGGAAGCAGATCATGCAATGAACTCCTGCCAGTGCGTGTAGATTGCATTACATGCACCCCTATGGTGGGAGGAGGAGCTGCTCTGGCTGGGGCAGGGATGGGGAGGGACCAAACAGGCTGGTTAGTCAGAGGCTGCCTTGACCCCAGACTCACGCCCGCTCTCCGCTCGGTTCCAGGATGGCCAGGCTCCTGAGGATGTTCAGGAAGAAGGCTCTGCAGGTGGCCCCAGAGCCTGAGGGAAGCAGCTGCCATCTTCCCCAGGAGCACAGCGGCTCCTCCGTCCCCACTGGCGGGGAAGGAGCTCCCGGCCAGGCCAGGAAGTGGGAGTGCCCAGCCTTCTGGCGGAGAAAACCCGCTCCCAGCGCAGGCGCCGAGGTGGGAGAGGCCAGGTCGAAATGGAGCTGGGCCAGGCTGCGGCTGGGCAGGCAGGACCCAGCGCAGGAGGGGAGCCGGGCAGGGTGACTCTGGGGCATGTTGTGTGGGCAGCAGCGGCCCCAGGAGCCCAGCCCTGATTCCCAGCAGGAGGCATCGCCCTGCCCGGTCACTGAGGACCTTCCAGCCTCCCCAGGGCAGGAGGTGGAGGATCCCTGTCCCACCACCAGCAGCTCGGCCCGCTCCCCATGGGACAGCAGCAGTGCCTGGGACTCGGGCAGCAGCGAGGCCGATGGGCGCCGCTGCTTTGTTCTAGGTGAGGAGTCAGGCTGGGCTCAGAGAGAGATGAGGGCGGGGCTGTGAACACCCTGGGCCCAGGCCCTTGATCAGTGCTATGGGGGCGGGTCCCCAGCCCAGGGGTCTGGCTTGAGCCACATGAACCCCACTAACACTAGATGCTGCCACTTTGGTCCTTGGTGCTCCAGTTGGGGGGAGGTACCTCCCAGGGAGTCCAGGACAGCGTGGGGGGGTCTCTTTGCTATGGGCTCCTGAAGGAGTTGGGGGCTGAAGGCATCACTGAGAGGGGGGAGTGTGGGGCCCGATCTGCCCTGGGTCCCGGAAGTGGGAAGGGGACACATTGCCCCATCGTGCCCCTGTCCTTCCCGCAAGTGGCAGCAGGCGTCACCCTGTCCCCTTCTCTCCCTGGTGCAGGGACCCCCAGGGACTCAGGGGACGAGGAGGAGGAATGGGTGGACGTGGCCACAGAGGAGGCTGCTCTCAATAACAGCCAAGAGCAGCTCCAAGGCGGAGAAAAGGTACAAACGTACCCCAGCTGTACTGGAACCGAGACTGTCCTGCCCCTTCCCAGCACCTGACCCCCTGCAGAGGGTCTTGTCCCTGATGATCCACCAGCCCTAATGGGGACCTTTCTCCTCCATGATCTGGGACCCCAGAGGTGGGGGTGTCTGTCACACACCAGCCGGGTCTCCTCCCCCCACAGGCACTGTCCCAGTTCCTGACCCTGCTTGTGGTGGAGTGGTGGGTGATTTGGACAATGGGCGGGTCCCCACTATCCCCCATTCAGGCCTGAGTCCTGCAGCTGCTGTGTGGGGGCAGGGAGGTCCCTGGCTAACTGTCTCTCTCTCCCCTAACCCCACTCCTGGTGGGTGCAGGAGGAGGCCCAGCAGCTTGTGTTCCTGCACGCCATCCACCCCGCGTCTCGCTGCACAGCAGAGAGGGCAGGACACAGTGGAGCCGCACTGCTGCAAGGCGGCTGTGGCGGAGAGGATTGTGGTGAGCGAGACACGGTGCCCAGCAGCTGGAGGAAAGACAGAGACCTGGGAGGGGCAGGGGTCTCCCCAGGCCAATGGATGGGGGATTGTTGGTGCTGGAGGGGCAGCAGAGGGCAGGGATTGCTGGGGCTGAAGACTGGGGAGAAGAGACGGGAGAAACTCGGAGAGTGGTCACTATTGGGCAGGAATCGGAGGAGCGGGGGGCAGGTGGGGGGATCCTGCTGGCTGTGTGGGGCCCTGGCTGTGTAATCTCCTCACTGAGAAGTGTCAGTGTGGCCCGAATCTCACACGCTCCTTTGTCTCCGTTGGGTCTCACAGGAGCTCATTGAGGAGCTGCCTGATAACTCTCCACCCGGCGCCGTCCTCGCTAACTCCCTGATTGCTGTGGGCAACCTCAGGTACCGAGACCCTCCGGCCCGGTTCCCCTAACCCCAGTGCTGCTCAGGCCCAGGGCTGGGAGTCACTGCCCCTCCCACTCCCAGGTCACCGCCCAAGGGTGGCTCCTCTGGCAGAGGTGGGGGGAAGGTTCACTCTCTCCTGGCTGGGCTGTTCTTTTCACTCCAGTAACATTGCAACGGCTTTGGGGAGAGGCTCACACCCAGGATCAGATACAGGAGGGGCAGCAGGGTCCAGGGAACAGGTGCTATTCCTGCCCTGCCACTGTCTGTCTGAGAAACCTTGGCCTTGTCATTCCCTGGCTCGGTGCCTCAGTTTCCATTCTCGCCAGCCTGTGCCTATTTCCCTGCAGTTTCACCTGCATGTTGGTGCCAGTCCCATGCCCGCACTGCACAGTCTAATGCCGGCTCCTCTCTCTTGCCAGCACCATGACACCTGCCCTGGAGCCAGAGCTGGAGACCCACCTCCTCCGAGCTGCCCTGCACGCCATCTTCACCCTGGGCATGGAGAAGGACACCACCCAAGTGCAGGTAGATCAGCTAAAGTCATGGATTGAAGAGCCAGCTGTCATCCTGCCATGAATCCTGGCTAATTGCCTGCAGTGGGATGTGAATGAGAGAGGCCAGGATATGTGTTTGGGGGTCTCACCAGTGTTTCCCAGAGACCCCACTTCCCATCCTGTGGCAGGTGTAGCCCCAGTTTCCCTAACTCTGACCCACGGCTCTCCCTTGCTTTCAGGATCTGCCTAGGGTCTTGCCAGACCTCCTGGACGCCATGCTGGGGAACCTGCTGGCAGAGTCCCCAGACACTGACAGGCTCCAGTACATCTTGGAGGTGAGCCCGATGAGAGGGGTGGGGGCAATTTTACCTTCACTCTTAGATCCATTTTCCAGTCTGTCCTCCTAGCTGAGCCCCCAGTGGGCATCCTTGGTCAGGGCAGTCAGTGCAATGCAGTGTCAGGCCCTTCCTCCTTAAAGGACAGAGGAAGGAGCTGGGACTTCAAGCCAGAGTTCTGCCTGGTTGTGTTGAGCACTAACCACAGGGCCCCTGGCTGGCTTGGGGAGTGAGAGTCTGAACCCCTCCTGGGAGATCCAGAAGAGGGTCCTCAGAGAAGAGTCACAGGCTCCTTCCTAGAGAAACAGGAGGGCCCCAGAGAATCAGCCCGTCTCTCCGACGGGCCCTGAGATTTCTGAGGGGATTGTTCAGGAATCAGGAGTGCAGGGAGGATGGGACCAGCCCCGACACTGAACATTGTTCCAGTCTAGAGAGACAATGACAAGTTGTGACCTGCAGGATTCAAGAATCGTCCTGCGGGCAATAATCCCCTTCCAAAGCTCTGCAATCAATGAATCAGATATTCCACCCTGCGCACAATGTCTCAGCCCCCTGGGGATGGGTGTGTGTCTGTGCCCATTGATCCTAATCTGCCTCCTTTCCCCACAGCACATTAACTACTGGATCGTGTCCAGGGTGCCGCGAGAGAGAGCCAGGGCCGTTAAGAGCAGCACGGCCCTGCTCAGATTCACCATCACCCTCCCTGAGTTTGACATAAGTGACCTCTGACCCCAGCTTCCTGACTCCAGGCGTAGGTGATCTGGCTCCCATGGGCTGTAGGATCTGCTGCTGCAGGGGCTGTGGGTTAGGAGTGTTCCTCTTGGGGAGGCAGAGTCAGAGCAGAGAGTGAGCCTGGCTTGAGTCAAGTTCTTCTTGTCCTAGTTAAGTGGTGACTCTGGGCTTTTAAGGGGACTGTGCTCCAGGTTCATGCCTCCCTGTCATCCTGGAGCAGCTGGGGAAGCAAGTCCTCATGGAGGGCCCTGCCCACAGCCCTGTGCTCCAGGCTTCCTTGGGGGCTGACCCCGGCTGGAGGATGAGTCTCTCTATCTCTTTCTGTGTTCCACACCACGCCCTGCAATTCTGTTGGGCCGGGCACGCAGCGAGGACTCTGCCCACTGTGCAGCCACCAATGGGATTGGAAGGACACAAGCCCTGCAACCAGAAGGACAAATGTGTGTGTGTCTCTCTCCCTGTCACCTACTCCCTCCTGGGGGAAACCCAGCAGCTGATGGGGGACAAGGTGAGCAGCTGCATTAGACTCAGGAGATTGGGGCGGGGCCCAGGCCTCATTCCCATCCTGTGGCCATTCGCTGGCATGGCACAAGTTGCCTGGTGGGGAATGAAAGGGAGAGCAGGTGCTCCTGGGAAGGGAGATGAATTCACCTCCATGAGCAGGAGCGAGCCAGCTTGTCCCCGGAGCAGCTCCACCCAGCTCTTTAGCCAGGCTAATTAATGGCAAGCTTTGCCTCATCCCAGACTTATGTTCTTAGGACAGGGTGCTATTGCTCTTGGGAAGGGCAGGAGAGTCCCCCAAGTGCCCTCTGCGAGACTCTCCTGTCCCACAGGACCGCACCCAATTCCTAGTGGTCTGGTGTCTGTGTCACCCGAGCCACCACCCAGAGTTGCTCCCATCACTGGCAGCCTGGGAGGCCAAGGACTGATGGGTGATGGCGTCTGACCAGGCAGGGCTGAGGCACATGGGAAGGGGACGCTTGTCCTGCTGCTGGGAAGGCTGGACCCGTTCTGGAGAGAACAGGAGGATTCAGTCAGCAGTAGGGTTACCATGTCTAATAAATAAAAAAAGAGGACCCTCCACGGGCCCTGGCCCCGCCCATTTCCCCTCCCCTAGCCCCGCCCCAACGCCACCCTTTCCCCCGCCCTAACTCCGCCCCCTCCTCCCTCCCACTCCCAGTCATGGGGAAAGGGCTGCCCCAGCGCTACCGGCTTCACGGTTTGCCAGGCAGCCCCCAGACCCTGCGCCCCCGGCCGGCGCTTCCCCCGAGCCGCCGGAGCAGAGCAGCTGGAACCGGGAAGGGAAGTGCCTGGCCCGTGGCTCGGGGTCCGGAGGCAGCGGGGGCTGCCCGAAGCCGGTAGCACTGGCTCGGGCAGCTCGGCTCTTAAAGTCTGAGAGGGGAGGAGCGGAGCAGCTCAGCTGGAGCCCGGGAAGGGAAGTGCCTGGCCGGCGGCTCGGGGTCCGGAGGCAGGGGGGGGCTGCCCAAAGCCAGTAGCGCTGGCTCGGGCAGCTCGGCTCTTAAAGTCTGAGAGGGGAGGAGCGGAGCAGAGCAGCCGCGGGAGGGGAAGTGCCCGGCCGGCATTTTCCCGGACATGTTTGGCTTTTCAGCAATTCCCCCCGGACGGGGGTTTGATTGCCGAAAAGCAGGACATGTCCGGGAAAAACCGGACGTATGGTAACCCTAGTCAGCAGGGGCTGCTGATCCGTCCCATTCACCAGGGCTGCCATCCTGCGGCTTCAGCATTAGTGGCTGGGGTGACTTGGGGAAAGGTCTCAACCTCCCCACATCCCACTTCACTGCTGCCAGAATCCCTCCTGTCCCCCCCCGCTACAGTCCCCTCCCTACCCAACCTGGGTGGGGGTGGAGGAGAGGGGTCTGAGAACTTGAGCTGTGGATTGGAGGTGGAACAGCTGTCAGGGGCACTGAGGGGGACGTGGCAGGAGCTCCCCATACAAGGAGGGGGGTTGCCACTGGAGGTCACTAGGAAGGACAACAAGATTCCATCCTGGGGGTCAGGAGGGGAAATCCATCCCTCAGAGGTGGGCAGGGGCTGGGTGGAAATGCTGCTGGTTCCAGGGGCCGTTAATCCCCCCTGATTCCTCGGAGGCGTCTGAGTCTCAGACAGGTTCTTGTTCCCTTGCAGCAGGAGGACGTCACGGCCAATGTGATGCGCCAGCTCAAACCAAGGCTGTCCCCTACAACCATTTCTTCTAAGAGATCCTCACTACTCACCAAAACCAAATCTAAAATGGCATCCCCTCTTGTTGGTTCAGCAACTACTTGGTGAAGGAATCCATCAGCTATCACATCTAGGAAAATCTGAGCCCTATTATATTAATAGCACTTGTCCTCCAGTCTATATCTGTTAAAGTCTCCCATGATCACACAATTGCCATTAGTATTTACTTCATTAAAAACATTAAAGAGGTCTCTATCCCTATCCAAATCAGACTCCTGTTCTAACAGACAGCAACCCCCCCGCCCCCCGAAAGGCAGAGATAGAGCCCAGGAATCGAGATGGTGGGGAAATTTCATTGAAACCGTTTCTGACCGAAAATCCTATTCAAACTAAACCAGTTTGTTTCTTGAAATCATAACAAGTGGCAATGAAAATTCTTTGTCACAATGTGTTAAATTGTCTCATCGCACTCAAAGAGGAGACACTTAGATCTCAAAAATTAGATAAGCTGCTTCAGTCTGAGCTAAGTAGTTGCTGCTCTTAACAATTGCAAAATAATACAATACAAATAAAATAAACTATTTCAGCCATTCTATTATGTCCTAATCTGATCTGAGTAAACATGATAGGACACCTCATCTTATGCACTGCTCCTAGTGACACTCTCCAATAGACCCAGCAGTCCTTATTTCCAGGCCCCTTCACTAACCACTGCTGCACACTCCCTCCCACAGCTGGCAATTACAACCAGGCACTCATGTCCGGTCCCCCTGCTTTGAGAGGGAGTGTACTCCACTGGAGTGATTGGAGCAGGGAACTGGGAGTCAGGACTCCTGGGTTCCATTGCTGGTTTCCTATTGACCTGTGGGACTTGGGGTAAGTTGCTGCCCCCTCTAGGCTCTGTCCCCAGCAGTCAAATGGGGATTTCATACTTTCCCACTATTGGAAAGTGCTGGGAGAATCCCCCAGCAAAAGCTGCTCTGACAGTGCTAAGCAGCATCTGTTTGCTTGTGAGAATGTCCTATGGGACTGTGTCAAAAGCCTTATTAACACCAAGATAGATCACATCTACTGTTTACCCACCTCCACTAGGCCCCTAACCCTGCCAAAGAAGGAGCTAGGATTGGTCTGGAATGATTTGTTCTTGACAAGTCCATGCTCACTAGTCCTAAGAACCAAATTGTCCTGCAGGTGCTGACAAACTGATTGTTTAATAAGCAGAGGCTGCTCCCAATGCTACACTCGGTTTCTCAGAAATGAGTAGACTTTATGGGCAGCAGAGATCGTTAGAGCATCTAATCTGACCCCCTGCATATCACAGGCCTCCTGTCTACCACAATAGCTACTTTTGGGGCAAACACATTCCGGAAAGGCATCTAGTCTTTATTAAATGCTATCAAGAGATGGAGAATCCACCACTTTCCATGGTAGCTTCTTCCTGTGGTCAATCATCCTCGCTGTTGAATATTTGTGCCTTATTTGTCATAGGAATTTGTCTCTTTTCACCTTCCAGCCATTGGGTCTTGTTCTGCCTTTCTCTGCTCAATTAAAGAGCCCTTTAATACCCAATATTTTCTCTCCATTAAGGCATTTCAACACTTCAGTGAAGTCACCTTTCAATCTTCTTTTGATAAGCTAAACAGGTTGAGCTCTTTCAATAGCTCACTAGAAGGCATTTTTCTCCAGCCCTCAGAACATTTGGTGGCTCTTTGCTGCCCCAGCTCCAATTTCTAGGACCATCTTTTTCAAAGGAGGACACCAACACTGGAGGCAGTATTCCAATAGCAGTCTCACTACTGCTGTGTCACCTCCCTATCCTACTCACGGCTCTGCTCCTTCGTCTAATGATGGCTTTAGCCCTGTTCACCACAGCATCACACTGGGAGCTCATGTTGAGTGGCTTCTCCACTATGGCCCCTAAATCCATTTCAGAGTCACTGCTTTCCTGGATACACGTCCCCATTCTGGAGGTGTGGCCGGCATGCCTTGTGGCCACGCATAGGACCTTGCATTGGGCTCTGCTCAAACTTGTTTTCTTTGAATGGGTCCAGCTGGCTGAATGAGCCAGATCGCTCTGTATCACTGCCCTCTCCACATCAGGAATTACCACTCTGCCTGTATTTTGTCACCCCCCAATCTTATCCGCAATGATTGTATGTTTTCTCCCAATTCATTGATAACAATTATTTTAAAAAATTAGTCCTTGAGAGCTTCTTCAGACCCTTAGTACCCAGGACCTGCTCCCCACAGCACAGTGAGAAAGGCTGTCCAGCCCTGCTGGTACATACCGGATAAGCACAGAACAAACACACTTTAAGAGCTGTGTTGTCCATAGGCTCTGAACAACATGTGGGGGTCAGCAGCTTACAAATGCACGACAGACCTGTAGTGTAGACAGGTCCCAACTGTGTCTCGGTTTCCCACCCTGCTCTAAGTTTAGTCACAGCCGCCATGTCTTTTCCGCCATGTCCCTTAACCCCACATCACTGCAGAAGAGAGATTTTCTGGTAGCCAGCTGGCTCTCCTGCATGTGGATGTCGTTCCAAAAGACTCTTGCTCCCATCTTGGCATTAGGCCACGCTTGTACACTTTCTCATGCCCTTCTCCCTGGGCTAACCTTCTCAGCACAGCCCAGGCATGCTCTCCTTCTCTGCTCTTTTTGTCCATGGGCATAGCAGACCCTGGGTTGATTTCCCTTTGCAGGATCTCTCACAGGTATTGCTGCTGCTGCGTCTGTAGCTCCACCTGCACTTCCTTCTGCGTCTGTTGGTCTTCTAGGAGCTGCTGGAGAAACCCCTAGATCTGCTTTGGCTGCTTAGCCAGTCCCTGGAACTGAAGTGGGAAATCCAGCGACCAGCTTGGTCCCTTGATACACCTGCTTGGGGGAGGGATAGCTCAGTGGTTTGAGCATTGGCCAGCTAAACCCGGGGTTGTAAGCTCAATCCTTGAGGGGGCCATTTAGGGATCAGGGCAAAAATCTGTCTGGGGATTGGTCCTGCTTTGAGCAGGGGGTTGGACTAGATGACCTCCGGAGGTCCCTTCCAACCCTGATATTCTAGGATTCCTTCAGCAACCAAGACTTCCCTCACGGATCACAGGGGGAACTCAATCCTGCCAACTATGCCAATCATAAATGAATCTACTCATCGTTAGGTGCCCCCCGGCGGCCAGGCATGGCATCACAGCCCTCTCGCTGGGCTAGCGTCCCCCATCCATGGTCGCTCCAGCACCACGGCAGTTTCTCTGCCTGGTAACTCCGGCCAGGTCACCACCTTTAGTCCACCCTTCTGGGGCCCAGCTTGCCTCACACTAAAAGTCCAAAGAGGTCTTTCCACAGACAGAAGTCCTTCTGCCATCGCTGGGGCACTTGCTCAGCCTGTAGCCCCCTTGCTGGGCTTGGGAACCCTCTCCAGGTGCGTGTACGCCACCTCCTCTGGGGCCGGTAGGGGAACCCAGTCCCACCCTGACATTGACAGCAGCTCAGGGCCCTGGACCCAACAGCTAGGTCTGCACCTTTCTCTTTGCTGCACTTTTCCAACCTCTCTTCTCAAGTTCCCCTCCAGGCTTTCCTTGCTGCTCTGAACTTCCTACCTCGTTCTCATTCCTGTTGCTACCCCAGCTGGGCTGTATCACCACTGAAGTCTGGCTCTTTAGGGGGGCGGATATGGTGCCTCTCAGTTCGGGCTCATTCTGTAATCAGCTTTCTGTGAGTGCCAGGGGGCTCCATTTCTCCTTCCACTAGCTCCCCATTTACAGAGAGCCAGAGCAGTACCTGCAGCAGGGAGCAGAAGTTGCTGGTGGCCTCAGAGGGACAGGCCCTGCAGCGCCTCGGGCACCTGGCGCAAGTGCCGCATGATACGGAGCTGGCGCATCACATTGGCCGTGACGTCCTCATGCTGCAAGGGAACGAGAACCTGTCTGAGACTCAGACGCCTCCGAGGAATCAGGGGGGATTAACGGCCCCTGGAACCAGCAGCATTTCCACCCAGCCCCTGCCCACCCCTGAGGGATGGATTCCCCCTCCTGACCCCCAGGATGGAGTCTTGTTGTCCTTCCTAGTGACCTCCAGTGGCAACCCCCCTCCTTGTACGGGGAGCTCCTGCCACCTCCCCCTCAGTGCCCCTGACAGCTGTTCCACCTCCAATCCACAGCTCAAGTTCTCA
>NW_027054371.1:0-13000 GCF_011386835.1 Chrysemys picta bellii
CCCCAAGGTAGCATTAGGGTTCCAACAGAGAGGGCTCCCCACACTATATTTAGGTTTCCAATGCATAGGACTCCCCTGGCAAAGGTTAGGGTTTCAGAGTATAGGGCTCTCCAGGATATATTTAGGTTTCCAAAGGGTAGGGGTCACTGTGCTAGGCCCCAACACCTAGGATTAATGTCCCAAAGGGTAGGGGTCACTGTACTAGGCCCCAACGCCTAGGATTAATGTCCCAAAGGTAGGGGTCCCTGAGCTAGGATAAGGGTTCTAAAGGGTAGTGGTCTTCAGGTACCATTAGTGTTCCAAATGGTAGGGTTAGGGTTACGTTTCCAGAGGGGAGGGATCCCCAGGCTAGGGTCTGGGTTCCAAAACCCCTCCCACGATTTCCCTTGAGGGTCTGAGCAAAAGAATATGTTAAGAGAAGGCATCTGAGACTCAGTAACTGATCTGTTAGAGAGAAGACTCAGAGGGCGATGCAGAAGGGCTGCTGTGATCTTACCATTTCTACCCAGGTGCCACCAACAGGTATGAATCGTCCCTCTTTGGCATAGTCCTGAATCTGAGCGTACAACCCAGGATACCAGTTCCTCACCCATTCAAACTGCTGGGCCTGCAAAGAAGACCGAGCCATAAAGCACCCGGAGACTATTCTAGAGATTATCCAATTTGTCTAAAGCTTCTGGCTCACAGCAGCTGCAAACCTGAATTTTTAGCAGGCATTGGAGCTCAGTGCAAATAGGACTGGTCCCAGACCTGGCAGGACAGCTCTCTGCTGCCAGGTAGGAGGCTTGGGCTGAAATCTGCACCTGGCATCTGGGGTTGGGAGCATGGTAGAAGCAACTTGGAGACCAGGGATAGAGAAGTCCCTTGCATAGCAGCCCCCCTCCCAGCCACTTACCATGCTCCTTCGAATATGCACTAACCTTCCTTTTGTCTTTGCTTCAAGAGTTTTGCTGCCCACCTGGGAGCAGAAGATGACAACTCACCTGCGAGCAGACAAACGTGAACTCCGGGTTCTTCTCCATCAGGCGTATGACGGTCACCCAGCTGCGAGCACACTTGCGGATAGACTCCTCGTATGGCCACAGCCAGGCTGCAGGGACAGAAGCAGGCTGAGCTCACTGTGGCCACATGGCCGTTCCATTTTAAATGGCCATTGTTTTATATACACACACAGCCTGCCACCTGCCAATGCCCATTCTGTGCTGCCTTCTCCTGGCTGGAAAGACACAGCTGAGCCTTATCACAGCTATGAAAAACGTGTCACAGACCATGAAATCTGGTCTCCCCCGTAAACTTCGATCTTTTGTGTACTTTTATCCTGTACTATATTCTTTTATATTATAGGGCAAAAGTATATACAAGTACATAGCATTTCTCAAATGGGAGGTCCCAACCCAAAAGAGGGTCTCAAATCTGTTATATAGGGGTTGCAGTATTGCTACCCTTACTTCTATGCTGCCATCAGAGCTGGGTGGCCGGATAGCGGCAGCTGCTTGCCAGACACCAAGGTCTGAATGCAGTGCCGCTGCCAGCGGCAACACAGAAATAAGGATGGCATAGTATGGTTTTGCCACCCTTACTTCTACGCTACTGCTGCTGGTGGCACTGCCTTCAGAGCTGGGTAGCTAGAGAGCAGCGGCTGCTGGCCAGGAATCCAGATCTGAATGCTGCGCTGCTCCAGCTATCCAGCTCTGAAGGCAGCCAGAAGTAAGGGTGGCAATACCGCGACCACCCCTACAATAGCTTTGCAACCCTATTTTGGGTTGGGACCCCCAGTTTGAGAAACACTGACTTAAGGGCTTTACATGTTTGTATTTTGCCGTTTTTCCATACATATTCATGCTTTGTTACAACTCCGTGAAATTTAAGATTTAAATATCTGAAATCGTGACATTCAAGATTTTTAAAATGCTATGACCGTGAAGTCATAGCTTAGTCCACAAAAATGGACTGTGAATTTGATATGGCCCTACTCATCCGGGATCCAAGCTGTGCTGCCTTTACAAGAATCAACCACTGCGGGATGTGAAGACATGGGAAAATCACACTATTAAAATGTCAATGGATTGAAGCATGGCAGTAAGTCCTGAAGAGTCCTCAGATCACGGGGCTGCTGCCTGTCCTGGATACCTCACTTCCTTTTCCCACAATAGCGTGACTAGGGAAAACCCCACTGGGAATTTGAAATCTAGGGGCCAGGCAAAGGAAGTAAGGAATGGGCATGGAAGGCTTTGACATGCCCCTTTGTAAAGGATGCCTTCCAGCCCTGTGGTAAGTCACCATCTCCAGCCAGGCTGAAACGGCTACATACATTTTGTAGCTGATAACTGAGATTTCCCTGTCCCTTCCCCTAGAGGCTCAGAGCATCACTTCTACAGAACACTCAGTGCCTGCTCAGCTGAGAACTGCTCCCCTCTGGCAGTACCCAACATCACTGGCCAGCCCTAACCACCCACAGGCCTTTCAGTAAGCACGCATCCCCTGGACCCATTCTTACCAGAATCGATGTGGCAGTGGCCCATAGCATGGATGGTGTGCTGGCTCTCGCCATTCTTCTGGCTGAAGATGGAAGAGGCGAGGTGACGCACTGCAGGGAAGGTACAGGAGTCCGTGACATCAAGCAGGTTAACCATCTGATTGGCCACGTACAGTGCCTGGAAGCTCCGCTGGTTTTCCTCCCCAAGGAGCTGAGGGAGGGCAAGAGTGAGAAGAGAGAGACACTTAGCTCAGCAACTCTCATATTGGACAGGTTGAGAGTCTATACAAGGTGACGGATAGCACACTGAACTGCTGCACATGTGGACAGCCCATTAGCTGTGTCCTACCAACTTCCCACCTCTCTACCAATGACACGTGTAGCCTGAGGCAATATAGACGCAGAGGTGGTGTTTCCTTCCCCTGGTGTACGAATTTCGCTTTTTTGGAACTCAGAGGCTGCAGTTGTTAGCTGGCATGATGAGACAAAAGAGACACTTCCAGTTGTACACAAGCTACAATGGCAAATGCTTACTCCTTCAGGTCTTTTTGGTAGAGCTGGGGGAAAGAGGCCAAATCAAGGGAAAGTCATGAAAAAAGGAAGAGGAGGGAAGTAGAGGAGCTGGAGAATAAAAGAGACAGCGGACTAAAGTATTTACCTTGGCCATGTCCACTAGTATCTCAAAATCTACCAGCAGCTCATGGACATCCCTGTTAAAGACCACAAGCTCTGCCTTGTTCAGGGTGAACTTCTTGTCAGGGTCAGGAGGTGCAATCAGGCTGCCTTTTCCAGCCCCAAAGAGACCATTGCAGGCAACTTCCACGTAGACAGTCAGACTGTAGAAATGAGAAAAATGGAAACAGAAGTCACCAGAGATCAATGCGCAACTCACTGTGTTCTCTGCGTAGAGACTAGGAAACAAGATCTGCCAAAAGCACAGGAACGGTCGGACCGGGCCAGGCCAGTGGCCTGTCTAGTCTGGTATCCTGTCTCTAATGGTGGCCAGTGCTTCAGAGACAGACATATTACACCTACCTAACTGTGCAACACTATCCCACATGGGACAAATTTCTTCCTGATCCTAGCTAGTGAGTAACTCACACCCTGAAGCACAGCAATCAATAAACCTTGTCATTGTATCCTGCCTGATGTTACCTCACGAGCTGAGCAGCCAATAGGTGACAATGCTGCATCACTGGTCCTCACAGCTCTGAGCAGAGAGGCCTGGGCACTTTCCCTGTGTGGTGTGGCTGTGCCAAGAGTACCTCATAGGCCCTCCAACCAGTGCAGGGTGGGGGTTTCCTGAATTTCAGCAAGCATCAATGCTTACCTGTGAGGCTCCGTCTCCTTGAGGCCATCTGTCAGGATATAGCTGGTCTTCTCCCCTTCTTTAGTCAAACCCTGTGTGTCATGACAGGGAGGAGGGACGTTAAAATAGCTCCATGACAACACTCACATCAGAGATGTTAACACAGGTTCAATGGGAACAGCTGCCATTCTGCATCACTAACCCATGACTTGTTGATACATATCAGCAGAGGGGCCCCTTCTGACACATGGCAGATTACCATGGAGTTGTGCGTACTGAGATTGTGCTCACTGTTTGCCTATGGAACTAGTACAAAGACCATTTGCAGCACCCTGCTGAATGAAGATTTTGCTCAAACTCCCTAGGACATGTCTCCATGCCCCCATCAAACACACACGAAAAACATCGTGGAAAGGGTCGGCTTCTCCTGGAGAGCTGCTGCAACCCCAGCGTTAATACCAATCCCATGGGTATTCCATGCCACAGACCAACGGTCAGGAATATTGGATTAAAAACCTCACAAAACAGGGAAGTGCTATATAATTAGAGGAAATTAAAATCCAGTCTGATTCAAACCATGTAACAAATGGCAGGGAATTCCTACAGCCCCGTTATAAGGGGCTGAGACAGGACATGTCATGGAAACAGCATTGATTGCAGCACTGTCTACGACATACTTCATAAAAATCTAGCATTGGCACAGGCACTTCCTCTTACCTGAACCGGCTGCGCATCCCTCCACACCATCCCTTCCCCATCGCTTTCCCACAGGAGATGCACTTCCTTCCCCGCCCATTCTCTGGGGATGCTAAGCTCCACTTTAAACCAGCAGGTCCACCACCTAAAAATGACAGGCACATACACTTCTGAACTGATGTTGAGCCATTAATGATTAAGCATTTCCCTATGAAAGGTTAACATGCACAAGACACTACAGCCTCAGCAGAATCTCTAAGGAGGTCTGTGGGGAAATCACATAGTATGTACAGACACCAATGCACAAACACACACAGGAAACAATCCCTCCAGGGCTTGCTTTTATTTTTTCCTAAGAGTGAAAGATGCTCAATTGACAGCCCCATAAACAGAGATCTGCTCTGTATAGATCAGGTACGATAGGGCATGGTCAGCAGCAGTACAAGTACGCTCAGCCTCCACCCATACACATCAAGCCAGACCCACCAGGAACATCGACAGGCAGTTTGTTCTCTATGGCTCATTCAGTCAGAAGATCATCAAGGGGGGAAAGTTTAGAGGCGCTTTTACAGTACAGACACCTGTTGCCTAGGAACTGGATTGAGACACCCACACATTCCACCCAGGTCCCAAAGAGCCAGGGCATCTCAGACAGCTGTTGGGTGGATCAGGCAGCTATCTAGCAGTAGTTTGACCTGCTCTCTCAGAGAAATCAGGACACTGAGATCAGCTCTCTTTTCCACAGCATTCCCCAGTGCAGCAGGGCTTGGCAGTGTTGTAGGTGGCAATTCCATGAGGACAAAGGAGCTGCCATGCTGGAAGCAGAAGAGGTGCACAAAGGGGGTCTCACATTACCAGCATGGAACGAGAATAGAGAGAATTGTGACTGCAGGGATAGAGCAGCTACCCACCAGGCAAAGAAAAGGCCTCAGAAGGGGAGAAAAGGGATGAAATAAACCCTATTTCATGAAGGCCCAAGTCTCAAAGATCCACTCCCCGCACCTCCATAGCCTAACATGAAGTATTCCACAGGGACTGCTGTCATGGGAGTCAAGTTGAAGGAGAGGGGCTCAGGATGGACAGAGACAGGTAATTAGCTTCCAGAGATTTTGGGTCAAGTTTTAGTCTGGAGTTTACTTTTATAACCAAATTACAAGCACTCAAGAAACAGGTATTTATGATACCTCCTTTAACTGCCCCAGCATTATCACAGGCCTTCTGTTCTGCCTGGAGATTTGCCGATAGGTCCAACACATAAATCAAAATCAAAGTTCTAAACATGGAGCTGAAAGAATCCAAAAGAGTGAGGTAGATGGCTGAACAAAGAGATTTCAGAGTGCCTGGCTTGCAGTCTAGTCCTGCCTCTGACACTGACTTGTCATGCGGCCTCAGTCAAGTTACTTAACTTCTCCATCCCTCAGTTTCTCCCCAAATGTAAAATAGGAAGGATTATATATCTTCTGTCCTACTTCATCCGGGGTTTGTGAGGATTAGCTAATATGCATACAAGTAACCTGAAATTAAAGTGCTAAAGATATCTTTAGGTGTAGAAAAAAAATAAGTTGTATACACACAGATGTTGCACACAGTCCTACTGATTAATCTGCAGCACCTGGGGAGTAAAGATGGAATCTCACACACAGAGCTCATTGTGTCCCTCAAGGGGAAAAACAATAGCGACTTCACATCACTTCCTCATTTAAATAAATGGCAGTTAAAAATCAATTCACATCACTTTGTTCCTCTAAGGCTGGTACTTACGTGGGTCCAAAGGAGTCCCCAACTTTCGTAGGTCTGAATTCTTGTCTGACAGCTTCATCATGTGGGATTCGCTGAGGGGTCTGGAAGCAGGAGAGAGACACCAGGGGGCAGGTGTCCCCGAACAGCCTGCAGTAAAGATGACAGGCAATAAAGCCAATCACCCCAAGGTACGAGGATTTTTTAATATCCCATCTCCTAGAACTGGAAGGGACCTTGAAAGGTCATCGAGTCCAGCCCCCGCCTTCACTAGCAGGACCAAATACTGGTTTTGCCCCAGATCCCCAAGTGGTCCCCTCAAGGATTGAACTCACAACCCTGGGTTTAGCAGGCCAATGCTCAAACCACTGAGCTATCCCTTCCCACCCTTATCTGTCTCCCAATCTCCCGATGAAGGCTAAAGCTTTGTCACGCTTGTTTTTTCCCCAGTGGTTCACCATTGCAGAAACATTCAGTTTAAAAAAACCCCAATGTTTTAAAAAACTAACAATCCTGTTTCTTGTTAGCCTGACAATAAACCTGGGTGCCCAGCGTGGCATGTGGTCACCATCAGCAGCAGAACACCTGTATCTGCCTTGTATATTTTCACTACCGCAAGTGCCAACCCATGGAGATTTTCTTTGTTCCCACAAATCACACAATCATAGAAATGTACGGCTGGAAAGGACCTCTAGCCCAGCCTCCTGTGCTGAGATAGGACCAAGTAAACCTAGAAGACCATCCCTGATAGGTCTTTGTCCAAGGTGTTCTTAAAAAACCTCCAGTGATGGGGATTCCACAACCTCTCTAGGTTACCTGTTCCAGAGCTTAACTATCCTTATAATTAGAAAAATTTTTCCTGATGTCCATCCTAAATCTCCCTTGCTTCAAATTAAGCCCGTTACTTCTTGTCCTATCTTTAGTGGATGTGGAGAACAATTGATCACCATCCTCTTCATAACAATGTTTCCCTTTTGTTCTTTTCTATTTAAATGATAGGAGCCCCCATTCAAAGCATTACAAATACCTTTGCAAGCAAAGGTTACAGCAGTATTCCCCATATTAGCACTGGATGAAGCTATGACAATCTACACCAGCTGAGGATCTGTCCCTAAGTGTACTCACATGAACTACATATAGCGATACCATGGTACAGTTATCTACTTGTACAGATTTTACAGACACTAGCTGAGCAGTAATAGTCACATTATGATTTAAAGCATCAAGAGGAAATTTATAGTCCAGACAGAAATTCCACTCCTGAAGCAGCAGAGTGACATAGTCTTAGGCCTGGTCTACACTACGATGTTAGGTCGAAATTAGCAGTGTTACCTCGATTTAAGCCTGGACCCGTCCACACGACGAAGCCCTTTTTTTCGACTTAAAGGCCCCTTTAAATCGATTTCTTTAATCCACCTCCAACGAGGGAATTAGCGCTGAAACCGGCCTTTTTGGGTCGGATTTGGGGTAGTGGGGATGCAATTCGACGGTATTGGCCTCCGGGAGCTATCCCAGAGTGCTCCATTGTGACCGCTCTGGACAGCACTCTCAACTCAGATGCACTGGCCAGGCAGACAGGAAAAGGCCCGCGAAATTTTGAATTTCCTGTTTGCCCAGCGTGGTGGAGAGCCCAGATGAACACGCAGAGCTCACAGTACAGGTAACAATGATGGAGTCCCAGGATCGCAAAAGAGCTCCAGCATGGACCGAACGGGAGGTACAGGATCTGCTCGCCATATAGGGAGACGAATCAGTGCTAGCTGAACTCCGTAGCAGTAAACGAAATGCCAAAACATTTGAAAAAGTCTCAAAGGGCATGAAGGACAGAGGCCATAACAGGGACGCAGAGCAGTGCCGCGTGAAAATTAAGGAGCTAAGGCAAGCCTACCACAAAACCAGAGAGGCAAACGGAAGGTCTGGGGCAGAGCTGCAGACATGCCACTTCTACGCTGAGCTACATGCCATGTTAGGGGGTGCAGCCACCAGTACCCCAACCCTGTGCTTTGACTCTGTCAATGGAGAATCACGGAACACGGAAGCGGGTTTTGGGGATGAGGAAGATGATGATGAAGACCTTGAAGATAGCTCACAGCAAGGAAGTGGAGAAACCGGTTTCCCCAACAGCCAGGATATGTTTTTCACCCTGGACCTGGAACCAGTAACCCCCGAACCCATCCAAGGCATGCTCCCAGACCCTGAGGGCACACAAGGCACCTCTGGTGAGTGTACCTTTGTAAATATTACACATGGTTTAAAAGCAAGCATGTTTAATGATTCATTTGCCCTGGCATTCGCGGCCAGTACAGCTACTGAAAAAGTCTGTTAATGTGTATGGGGATGGAGCGGAAATCCTCCAGGGACATCTCCAGAAAGCTCTCCTTGATGTACTCCCAAAGCCTTTGCAAAAGGTTTCTGGGGAGGGCTGCCTTATTCCGTCCTCCATGGTAAGACGCTTTACCACGCCAGGCCAGTAGCACTTAGTCTGGAATCATTGCATAACAAAGCATGGCAGCGTACGGTCCCGGTGTTTGCTGGCATGCAGACAACATCCATTCCTTATCTCTCTGTTATCCTCAGGCGAGGGATATCATTCACGGTCACCTGGTTGAAATAGGGTGATTTTATTAAGGGGACGTTCAGAGGTGCCCGTTCCTGCTCTGCTGAACAGAAATGTTCCCCGCTGTGGGTGTGGGGGGGAAAGAAGGGGGGTTAGTTGGGTTTGTGCTGCATGTTAACCCGGAAACCGCAGCCCCTCCTTTTACACTGCAAACCCATTTTAAATGGCCAACCCAACGGCCGCTTGGTATGGGAAATGAGGGTGCTGCTGTTTGAAACCATTCCCACATGTTATGAAGGTTAAAAAAGCCAAAAGACTGTGGCTTACCATGGCTGCCTGCAAGCCGAATTCTGTTGCCTGGCACTGCGTGAGTGATCTCACACACCAGACCGGCAGGCCCTCAATATAAGAGGAAAAATGCGACCTTGTAACGAAAGCACATGTGCTGTGTAATGTGAACAGCAAGATTTAACGTTAAAGAGTGTATCCATTGTTCTCTAAAATGTGTCTTTTTAACTACCACCTCTCCCTTCTCCTCCACCAGCTGCAAATGTTTCTCCTTCACAGAGGCTAGTGAAGATTAGAAGGCGAAAAAGGCGCACTCGGGATGACATGTTCTCGGAGCTCCAGATGTCCTCCCACGCAGACAGAGCACAGCCGAATGCGTGGAGGCAGACAATGTCAGAGTGCAGGAAAGCACAATATGAACGCGAGGAGAGGTGGCGGGCTGAAGAGAGCAAGTGGCGGGCTGAAGAGGATAGGTGGCATCAGCTTGCTGACAGAAGGCAAGAGTCGATATTCCGGCAGCCAGAGCTTCAAACTGATATGCTCCAGCACATGGTTGAGCTGCAGGAAAGGCAGCAGGATTACAGACCGCCGCTACAGCCCCTGTGTAACCAACAGCCCTTCTCCCCAAGTTCCATTGCCTCCTCACCCAGACGCCCAAGAATGCAGTGGGGGGGCCTCCAGCCACTCCACCCCAGAGGATTGTCCAAGCAACAGAAGGCTGGCCTTCAATAAGTTTTAAAGTGCAGTGTGTCCTTGTCCTTATCTCCTCCCCCACCCCACCCGACACTTCCCTCCTCCTCCACCCCTCCAGGGCTACCTTGGCAGTTATCTCCCTATTTGTGTGATGAATTCATAAAGAATGCATGAATATGAAGTAACAATGACTTAATTGCATCTGCAAGCAGTGATCGAAGGGGAGAGTGGTTAGCTTACAGGGAAGTAGAGTGAACCGGGGGGGAGGGGGGTGGTAAAGAGGGGAGTTCATCAAGGAGAAACAAACAGAACTTTCACACCGTAGCCTGGCCAGTCATGAAACTGGTTTTCAGAGCTTCTCTGATGCGTACCACGCCCTGCTGTGCTCTTCTAACCACCCTAGTGTCTGGCTGCATGTAATCAGCAGCCAGGCAATTTGCCTCAACCTCCCACCCAGCCATAAATGTCTCCCCCTTACTCTCACAGATATTGTGGAGCGCACATCAAGTAGTAATAACAATGGGAATATTGGTTTTGCTGAGGTCTATGCGAGTCAGTAAACTGAGCCAGTGCGCTTTTAAAGGTCCAAATGCACATTCTACTACCATTCTGCACTTGCTCAGCCTATAGTTGAACAGGTCCTGACTACTGTCCAGGCTGCCTGTGTATGGCTTCATGAGCCATGGCATTAAGGGGTAGGCTGGGTCCCCAAGGATAGCTATAGGCATTTCAACATCCCCAACAGTTATTTTCTGGTCTGGGAAGAAAGTCCCTTCCTGCAGCTTTTGAAACAGACCAGAGTTCCTGAAGACGCGAGCGTCATGTACCTTTCCCGGCCATCCCATGTTGATGTTGGTGAAACGTCCCTTGTGATCCACCAGTGCTTGCAGCAGCATTGAAAAGTACCCCTTGCGGTTTATGTACTCGCTGGCTTGGTGCTCTGGTGCCAAGATAGGGATACGGGTTCCGTCTTTCGCCCCACCACAGTTAGGGAATCCCATTGCAGCAAAGCCATCCACTATGACCTGCACATTTCCCAGAGTCACTACCCTTGATCCGGCAGCTCTTTGATTGCGTTGGCTACTTGGATCACAGCAGCCCCCACAGTAGATTTACCCACTCCAAATTGATTCCCGACTGACCGGTAGCTGTCTGGCGTTGCAAGCTTCCACAGGGCTATCGCCACTCGCTTCTCAACTGTGAGGGCTGCTCTCAACTTGGTATTCTGGCGCTTCAGGGCAGGGGAAAGCAAGTCACAAAGTTCCATGAAAGTGCCCTTACGCATGCGAAAGTTTCACAGCCACTGGGAATCGTCCCACACCTGCAACACTATGCGGTCCCACCAGTCTGTGCTTGTTTCCCTGGCCCAGAATCAGCGTTCCATGGCATGAACCTGCCCCATTAACACCATGATTTGCACATTGCTGGCGCCCGTACTTTGTGAGAGGTCTATGTCCATGTCTGTTTCCTCATCACTCTCGTCACCGCGCTGCCATCGCCTCCTCATCTGATTTTGCCTTGGCAAGTTCTGGTCCTGCATATACTCCAGGATAATGCGCGTGGTGTTTAAAGTGCTCATAATTGCCGTGATGATCTGAGCGGGCTCCATGATCCCAGTGCTATGGCGTCTGGGCTGAAAAAAGGCGCAAAACGATTGTCTGCCGTTGCTACGCAGAAGCCCCATTAACTTCAATGAGGCTCAGTCTCCACGCTGGGGTCCTCCTGAGCAGAGCCAGTTGCAGGAGCAAGGATTTACGTGACAGATGCCAGGAACAGATGCAGTCATGGTAGGGTCTATGAAAATAGTATTTTTGTTTAACTATGTGAGAGCTAAATAACATGAAGATTGCGGTGCTGGTAAGACAGATGGGTCTGTGAGAGGATCTCTGTTATGAGTGCTCCACAGGGTGAAAAGGAGAACCTCCTCCTACACTGTGAGAAACCCAAAAGAATTGTCAGAATGGGAGAGAAAGAAGCAGCAAACCTGAAACTGACCAGCCTAACTGCAGATTGAAACAGCAAAGGGGAAAGAAAGAGCAGCAGCCTTTGATTTTTAAAGCCTTTAATTTTAAACGCACAATAAAGGATCTTACAAGTATCCCTTCGCACACCCAGACAACCCAAGCCTGCTCCAAGCTTTCAGAGCAGTGACACCCCTCCCGATCGCCCCCCTCCCCGGGGCACGGCTGGAGTCACTGCGACTCTCAGGCAGACCCACAGCCGGGCCAGCAGGAACCAGGGGCCGGTGGCGGCTCGGGTCCCCGCCGGCCAGCGGGGCTCGCTCCCCCTCTCGCTCGCTCGCGCGCCCCCCCTCTCGCTCGCTCGCGCGCCCCCCCCGCCAGCGTCCCGATCCAGCCCCGCGCCCACCTCGCTCCTGGCACGCCGGGCCGGGCCGCTCCAGGCACGGGGGGGAGGGGGGAGGCGCTAGAAGTGACGGCGCTGAGTGGGGGAGGGGGGCAAGCCCCGCCGCAGGGGCTGGGGGCGGCTGGACCCTGCCCCGAGCGGGAGCGCAGGTCCGGCCCGGGGGACGCCCGCGGGCCGTTGTTTCCCGCCCGGAGGGGGCGGAACTCGCGGCGGACCGATCCGGCTCCCACCTGCCCCGGAGGTTGCAGTCGGGGAAGCAGTGCTCGGAGAGCAACTTCTCGGCCCGCTCCAGCGCGGTGCGCCGCCCCTTCAGCACCAAGGACCCGGCCATGGCCCCGCGGAGCAGCTCGGACACGGGCCGAGCCACAACTCCGGAGCCCGGCAACGGGGAGCCTGTACCTGTGGGCTACTGCGCATGTGCGGGGCCGGCGGGGTACGGTGGGGAGTGAGCGCCCCGGGGGCGGGGCCTGGGTCCCGCCTCTCCCTGTCGCCCAGCAACGGGCAGTCCGGCTCCGCCTCCGCTCCCCTGTCCCAGATTCCTGGCCCGGGTTCCCCCTGCAGACGCTGCGGGGAGAAAGCAGGATGCACACCCCTGTGGGGTCCCTCACACTGCTCTGGGGAAGGTTCCCCCAGGCCCAGCTGTCAGGGCTGGCCTTATAGATTCATAGATTCATAGATTCTAGGACTGGAAGGGACCTCGAGAGGTCATCGAGTCCAGTCCCCTGCCCGCATGGCAGGACCAAATACTATCTAGACCATCCCTGATAGACATTTATCTAACCTACTCTTAAATATCTCCAGAGATGGAGATTCCACAACCTCCCTAGGCAGTTTATTCCAGTGTTTAACCACCCTGACAGTTAGGAACTTTTTCCTAATG
>NW_027054372.1:0-13000 GCF_011386835.1 Chrysemys picta bellii
GTAAGGGTGATGAAGAGATCCTGGCTGTCGGGGAAATCAGCGTTGTGAGCGCTGCCGACTGCCTCGCCCTCCTCATCTCCTTCCTCATCTTCCCCATCCCCTAACATGTCCGAGGAACCGGCCGTGGACACTATCCCATCCTCAGAGTCCACGGTCAGTGGTGGGGTAGTGGTGGCGGCCGCACCGAGGATGGAATGCAGTGCCTCGTAGAAACGGGATGTCTGGGGATGGGATCCGGAGCGTCCGTTTGCCTCTTTGGTCTTCTGGTAGCCTTGTCTCAGCTCCTTGATTTTCACGCGGCACTGCGTTGCATCCCGGCTGTATCCTCTCTCTGACATGTCTTTAGAGATCTTCTCATAGATCTTTGCATTCAGTTTTTTGGAGCGCAGCTCAGAAAGCACGGACTCATCGCCCCACACAGCGATGAGATCCAAGACTTCCCGATCAGTCCATGCTGGGGCCCTCTTTCTATTCACAGACTGCATGGCCATCACTGCTGGAGAGCTCTGCATCGTTGCCAGTGCTGCTGTGATCGCCACGATGTCCAGACAGGAAATGAGATTCAAACTGGCCAGACAGGAAAAGGAATTCAAATTCAAATTTTCCCGGGGCTTTTCCTGTGTGGCTGGTCAGAGCATCCGAGCTCGTACTGCTGTCCAGAGCGTCAACAGAGTGGTGCACTGTGGGATAGCTCCCGGAGCTATTAGCGTCGATTTCCATCCACACCTAGCCTAATTCGACATGGCCATGTTGAATTTAGCGCTACTCCCCTCGTCGGGGAGGAGTACAGAAGTCTAATTAAAGAGACCTCTATGTCAAACTAAATAGCATCGCAGTGTGGACGGGTGCAGGGTTAATTCGATGTAACGGCGCTAACTTTGACATAAACGCCTAGTGTAGACCAGGCCCTAGATTTCAGTAAAGCTTAGTCAGGTTTTGCACCTGAAGGTCAGAACTGGGATTACTGTTTGCAGAAAAGTAGCATGACGCTACAATTCACAGGAAACCGATATCACAGTAGAGCAGGGGGTGGATATTGAATACTCGCAGAGAATAGGAAAGAATGCCTCTCCATGTTCTCTGTAGTTGTGCCCTAAAAGATGTACTCCAACTTTCCCAGTTGTGCCAGTTTCCCCTCATCTACCTACCCCCAATCAAATCAACAAAACCTCTAACTAACGAAACTTTGCAAGTCCTCACCATGCTCAGTTACTTGCATGCTATATTACTGTCCCTAGTCCAACAAGCTTCTGTCTACGCTCTGGATTAGGGACTGTCTCTTCATCTGTATGCCAAGAAGCCCCAGTAGTGACTGGTGCCTTTGGATGCTACTATGAAATATACTTAATAGGCTTTAAGGCCAGAAGGGACCATTAGCCCATCTAGTCTGATCTCCTGCATAATACACAATGTAGAATTTCACCAAGTGTATCCTGCATGAAACTCATAATTTCTGGTTCATCTTGAGCCTATCTTTTAAAAGAAGACAGCCAATCTTGACGCAAAGTCTTTAAGTGATGGAGAATCCATCACACCCCAAGGTAAGCTGTTCTAATGGTTAATTACACTTACCATAAACAAAAAAATGCATCTTATTTCTATTCTGAGTTTGTCTAGTTTCACCTTCCAGCCCTTGGAATGTTGTATGCTTCATCTGGTAAATTAAAGAGCCTTGTACTATCAAACGTCTCCTCCTGATGAAGGTACTAATAGACCATGATCAAGTCATAACTAATAATAATGTAGAAGAATGATCAGTATCATGTGGAAGGTGATGTAGAACATTTAAATGCCTTACTGACTAATTACTAAATGCCGCACCACTTATTTGTAACTCTGCTAATCTTTTAATAAAGTTTTTTGAATGATTTATGCTATATCATGCATCCATTTGTGAAAACGAGATGCAATACTGAACAAATCTTTTACTGTACCCTGGTGAGAAATGCTAAAAACAGACTCTAGTAGCAATGATTTTCTCCTGTTTGACACTTGATACTTTTTTTTCTTTCTCTATCGGCAATTTTTTGGACCTGAAAGTTAATAAGCAAAAGATAAAAAGGGCTCTTCTCCAAGTGGCAGGTAAATTAGACTGCAGTACGGTTGAGTATTCAAGGGGAGTGATGAAAGGAACTCTTAAAGTAAAAGAGACTAGAATGAGCTTTATTTGCATGAAGGACAGATAATCAGCTTCCCTGGTTTTATGCGAAACAAAAGATTTTGCAGCAGTAGTAGAATAGCTGATGTCCTCTTCCAATGTTGACCCCAGACTATTGTTTCTGAAGTGCCAACAAACAAGGCGCTTGGCACTGTGCAAGGTATAAAATGAGACATTCTTGTCTTGCAAAGTTTACAGCCTACCAGAAAGACACAAAGATTGGATGTGCTAGAAAACCCAGAGTAAGGTAATAACTTGGTATGTGTCTATACATAACTTACCACTAAAAGGCATTGAAAAAGAGGTGAATCTTTAAGGCAGACTTGAATAAGGCTAGCTGGGTTGGCTTGTAAGTCTGAGGCCTTGTCTACACTACGAGAGTAGTTCGATTTTACTTGCATCGAATTTTTGTAATCGATATTGCAAAGTCGAACGTGTGTGTCCACACTAAGGACAGTAATTCGACTTTGTGCGTCCACACTAACGGAGAAAGCGTCGACATTCGAAGCGGTGCACTGTGGTCAGCTATCCCACAGTTCCCGCAGTCCCCTCTGCCCATTGGAATTCTGGGTGTAGCCGGCAATGCCTTCTGGGTAACAAAATGAGTCGAGGGTGCTTTTGGGAAACTGTCGTCATCCGTCCATCACTCCCGCCCTCCCTCCCTGAAAGCGCCGGCGGGAAAACAGTTCGCGCGCTTTTCCAGTCATTGACAGCGCGGACGCCACTGTACTCCGAGCATGGAGCCCGCTGCGACCATCGCTGCAGTTGTGGCCGCTCTCAACGTCTCGCAGCTTATCATAAAGGTTTCCCTGAGGCAGATGCAGAAAAGTCAGGCGAGGAGGCTACGGCACCGCGGTGATGTCCTGAAGTCTGAGAGTAGCACAGACCTGTCAGAAAGCAGGCGACCCAGCGCCGAGGACATCACAGTGGCAATGGGTCATGTTGATGCCGTGGAACGGCGATTCTGGGCACGGGAGACAAGCACTGAGTGGTGGGACCGCATAGTGCTGCAGGTCTGGGATGAATCCCAGTGGCTGCGAAACTTTCGCATGCGGAAGGGAACTTTCCTGGAACTTTGTGAGTTGCTGTCCCCTGCCCTGAAGCGCAGTGACACCCGGTTGCGAGCTGCACTGAAGCGAGTGGCCATAGCCCTCTGGAAGCTTGCAACGCCAGACAGCTACCGGTCAGTCGCGAACCAGTTTGGGGTGGGCAAATCTACCGTGGGCGTTGTTGTGATGCAAGTAGCGAAGGCAATCGTTGATGTACTGCTGCCAAAGGTAGTGACCGTGGGAAACGTGGAGGCGATCATAGATGGTTTCGCAGCGATGGGATTCCCAAACTGCGGTGGGGCCATAGATGGAACTCACATCCCTATCCTGGCACCGGACCACCAGGCCACCCAGTACATTAACCGAAAGGGTTACTTTTCCATGGTGCTGCAAGCACTGGTGGACCACAGGGGACGTTTTACCAACATCTACGTGGGATGGCCGGGCAAGGTTCATGACGCTCGTGTTTTCACGAACTCTGGTCTGTTTAGACGGCTGCAACAAGGTATTTACTTCCCGGACCACAAAATAACTGTTGGGGATGTGGAGATGCCTATAGTCATCCTCGGGGACCCAGCCTACCCGCTAATGCCCTGGCTCATGAAGCCCTATACTGGCGCCCTGGACACTGAAAAAGAACTCTTCAACTACCGTCTGAGCAAGTGCAGAATGGTGGTGGAGTGTGCTTTTGGCCGTCTCAAGGGGAGATGGAGAAGCTTACTGACTCGCTGTGATCTCAGCGAAACCAATATCCCCATTGTTATAGCAGCTTGCTGTGTGCTCCACAATCTCTGTGAGAGCAAGGGGGAGACCTTTATGGCGGGGTGGGAGGTTGAGGAAAATAGCCTGGCTGGTGATTACTCACAGCCAGACAGCCGGGCGATTAGAAGAGACCAGCGGGAAGCGCTGTGCATCCGGGAGGCTTTGAAAGCAAAGTTCCTGAGTGAGCAGGGTAACCTGTGACTTTATAGTTTGTGTACTGAGAAGCTAAACCTGCCCCCGTTTCTTTACCCAGGTAATGTTGACTATCCTATCCAGTTACATACCCCCTTCACCCCCCCTCCAACACACGTGTCGAAATAAAAATAGTTCTACTTTGTTAAAGCACACCGTTTTCTTTAATACTGTTTTCGCGGGAATTTTTTAAAACTGGGACGCAGACTGTGGTGCGGAGCGGGTGTAGTGTTGTGACGCGAATGCAGCTTCAAAACTCAAGGATTGACAGGCTCCGCTGCGGTGGGATGCTTGTTTCAACGGAGCCTGTCACCCCTCCTGATCGGGACTGTGTGTATGGGGGGTCTATTTGACTTTGTGGCAGGGGGAGGACGGTTACAGATCCCCTGCTGTGTGGCTCTGTGATCCTGCCTAAGGACCGGCGCTCAAGATCTGTAACTGCCCTCCCCCGCCACAAAGTCACAGAGCAACCCCCCCCCCCAACATAACATGAAAACAACCTCCCAGACTAACCGGGGTAACTAGTCACTGCATCACTGCACTGTGTATGTGCCCTGCTGCTGTGCCTGCCCCCGACTATGTACCCTGCCAAAGGAGACTGTCCTGTCCAATTACCAACCCCCTTTCCCCTCCTCCTCCAAAAGAACATGATTGAAACAGTAGTTAACAGAAACGAATTTTTTATTATCAACTACACATGGCATTGGGAGGTGAAACTTGGACGTGGGCTTCTGTCAGGCGGGAAGGAAAGAACTTTTCAAATTTTGGGAAATGAGAGCCTTCTGCTACTAGAGCTCTCTGCAGGGGTGGAGTGAGAGTTAGCAGGGACTCTGCCGCCTCTCCTTCTTTGCACTTTGGGTGAGGTGGGTATGGGACTTGGTGGCGGGGGAGGGCGGTTAGAGATGGACTGCAGCGGGGCTCTGTCCTCCTGCCTCCGTTCCTGCAGAACATCCACAAGGCGCCGGAGCGTGTCCGTTTGCTCCCTCAGTAGTCCAAGCAGTGTTTGAGTCGCCTGCTGGTCTTCCTGCCGCCACCTCTCCTCCCGATCCATGTTGGCTTGGTGCATTCGGGTCAAGTTCTCCCGCCACTGGGTCTGCTGTGCTGCCTGGGCTTGGGAACAGGCCATAAGCTCAGAGAACATGTCCTCCCGTGTCCTCTTCTTCCTACGCCTAATCCGCGCTAGCCTCTGGGAGTGTGATTCCAGGCTAGGTTGTGAGACAGTCGCAGACGGGGCTGTGGAAATGGGAAAAAGGGAGTGAATTCCTAAGAAAGATAAATGTAGTTGTGAACAAAGAACATAGTCTTTCTCTGTGAACAAGACCATGCACAGCACCTTTCACATGCGCACTCAGCACAAGGTCGAATTCTCGGCCTTCGCATTCAGTGCCTGGGGTCTTGAACAGCACATTTGAGAAGCGAGGCAGCACAACGGAATTTCTGTTGCAGGCAGACATGGTAAGCCGTACACTTGTGGCAGTTTAAAACTTTTATATTACCACTGGCCTCATTTCACATTTAAATCAATGTCAGTCCCTGCTGCCAGCAATCCGGCAAGCGGGAACTCTGCCCCTGTCCCACCCCCTCGCGGCTGTCCCCGGGAACGATCCCTTTCGGCTGCCCCTCTCCCGCCTCCACCGCGTGGCTGCAAACCAGCGGTTACAGTTCTGTAAAGGAATGGGAAAGCAGTCCCAACACTAACATTCCCCTACCTAATTAAAAGCAGGTCACCATGGCCGACATCACCCTGATGAGGATCTCCGAGAGCGACAAAGAGAGAATGCTCCGGGAAAGCCTCCAAAGACCAGGGCCGTATGCCGCCCTGCTGTGCAGAGCAATGATCCCGGAGTACTTGATAATCTCGTGGCGCGGCAACGTGTCGTACTTCGGAGGACCCAATAAGGCCGCTCTCCCCAAGAACCTCATGCAACGGCTTTCAAGTTACCTCCAGGAGAGCTTCATCGAGATGTCCCAGGAGGATTACTGCTCTATCCCCGGACACATAGACCGCATTTTACTGTAGCTGCAGTAGCAGGGAATAAACAGTAGAGCGGCTTGTGCAGGACAATCACTGAAAACCGGACATTGCTAGATTTCTTTTCAAAACTTGCACTGCCCCTTACTAAACCGTTAAGCGCCTAGGGCACACTAATCATGAACAACCCATTCTTTTAATTGTTAATATTCCTGTTTTGTTTAAAATAAATGTTTAGATGTTTACAACACTTACTGGCTGATCCTTCACCAGATTCTGTGTCCGGGGTAACGGCTCGGGACGCTTCGTAGGGGATCTCTGTAAGGGTGATGAAGAGATCCTGGCTGTCGGGGAAATCAGCGTTGTGAGAGCTGCCGACTGCCTCGCCCTCCTCATCTCCTTCCTCATCTTCCCCGTCCCCTAACATGTCCGAGGAACCGGCCGTGGACAGTATCCCATCCTCAGAGTCCACGGTCACTGGTGGGGTAGTGGTGGCGGCCGCACCGAGGATGGAATGCAGTGCCTCGTAGAAACGGGATGTCTGGGGATGGGATCCGGAGCGTCCGTTTGCCTCTTTGGTCTTCTGGTAGCCTTGTCTCAGCTCCTTGATTTTCACGCGGCACTGCGTTGCATCCCGGCTGTATCCTCTCTCTGCCATGTCTTTAGAGATCTTCTCGTAGATCTTTGCATTCCTTCTTTTGGATCGCAGCTCAGAAAGCACGGACTCATCGCCCCACACAGCGATGAGATCCAAGACTTCACGATCAGTCCATGCTGGGGCTCTCTTTCTATTCACAGACTGCACGGCCATCACTGCTGGAGAGCTCTGCATCGTTGCCAGTGCTGCTGTGCTCGCCACGATGTCCAGACAGGAAATGAGATTCAAACTGGCCAGACAGGAAAAGGAATTCCAATTCAAATTTTCCCGGGGCTTTTCCTGTGTGGCTGGTCAGAGCATCCGAGCTCGCACTGCTGTCCAGAGCGTCAACAGAGTGGTGCACTGTGGGATAGCTCCCGGAGCTATTAGCGTCGATTTCCATCCACACCTAGCCTAATTCGACATGGCCATGTCGAATTTAGCGCTACTCCCCTCGTCGGGGAGGAGTACAGAAGTCGAATTAAAGAGACCTCTATGTCGAACTAAATAGCATCGCAGTGTGGACGGGTGCAGGGTTAATTCGATGTAACGGCGCTAACTTCGACATAAACGCCTAGTGTAGACCAGGCCTGAGACAGGAATGGCAAGACATACGAGCTTTGGCTCTAGGATCTAGTTGACCTGAAATCAGTGGATCCTTTTCAGGCATTGAACAAGGGTAATCTGCTATCTGTATGGGACATAAATCTAGTTCACAATACCTGAAAGCATGGTTGGAAAGGCTGATTTCTGAATAAAATCAAAGGATTACTCAGAATATAACCAACACTCTGCAGGCAGCCAGAAAAAGACTAAAAAATTGGGAGTATAATGAGATTTAAACTCTGATGTATGGAGTGTGTGTGTGCATTGCTCCAGACATGCAAGAAATTCATAGTCATTCATAATGATAATCACTAGTCACTGGGCCAGGGAAAGAGTGTGAAAATGACTGTATGGAGTGGTGGTTAGGGCACTCACCTAAGATATGAGAGACCCAAGTTTCAGTTTCCCCTGCTCCAATGACTAATTATTTATACATAGTGGAACAGCTTCAGAAGGGGAGACTGAGACCTATGCCAGAATATCTCCTAATCCAGTGTCTCAAACACGCTTCTGCAATATGGGAGAGCCAAATTCAAATCCCATTCTTGACATCAGGCAGAGAGGGGAATTGGACTGGGGTCTCCTACAGCCTGGGTAAGTGCTTTAACCACTGGGATAAAAAGTATAAGGGAGCTGCTCATCAGCTATTGCTGTCCAGAAAAATCTATTTAGGGTCATGTGATGGGGTGGACTAGGCCCAGAGGCCTCTTGCTGGACGCCTCAGTCTCCTGCCACACCTGTCCCAGGAAAGGAGCAGTAGAGGAGTCCTCCAAGCAGCCTAGAGTGGCTGCAGGGAGCAGCCAATCAGGGCCCTGGAGGGCCATATAAAAGGAGCTGCAGAGCCAGAGACAGTCAGTTTCTTGCAGGAGCTGAATGGCTGGACAAAGCAGTCTACAGGTGAAACGGGAGGGTTGTGTTTCGTGTCTTTACACCCACAGGGACTGGGGAAGCAAGAGATGCTTCTGGCTGGCAAAAGAGACCTGAAGCACCATGGACAGCTCAGTGCTGGCAGGGACGGGCACTGAAAAACTGCTTGCAGGCTGCTGGACCTGAACTTAGATTTAGATGAACCCTGAGGTAAGGGTGAAGCTTTGGCAAAGGCTGGGGCCGTGGGAAAGTGGCCCAGGGAACTGAAAGTGTTTTAGTTAAAGGGATATGGCAGTACCTGGTTCCTATTCTTAGGATCCTTGGGCTGGGACTCTCAATAGTGTTTGGGCCTGCCCCCCTCATAGGCCACTGGGGAACTGGCCTACAATTGGACAGCGAGAACCCCCCAGAAGGGGAACTGAACTACTTAGTAGCCAAACTGGAGGCTGGGGCCGGAGTAGACCAAGAGTGCAAAACCATTGCCTCCAGGGAGGAAGCCCTGAGGGTATGGCCTGATACCAGAGACTATTTAAAGACCACAGTCACACCCATCCAGAAGGGTTTGCTTGCAAGAGGTGGGTGCCACACCATTACAGGTCAATTTGTTTGAGCCAAACAGGGTTTTTAACTGATTTTTTTTGGTGAATTTATTTGCCCAAATCTAACCACAGCTCTCTTCTATATGGGGAGATTCACGGGTGACCCTTTCCACGGCTGAACTCATTGTGTCTGGAGGGAAATCCAGGAGAGAGAGAGAATGCTGTGGTGAGGAGCTGGCTGGGACAAGAAAGATTTGAAAGTAAAATGGAGGTACCTCTACCAGGGTCAACTGGAGAGGGGGGAAATGCTCCCAAAGGCCCAGTCAGAGCAGGATGTGGTTCCCACACTTTCTCAGCAGGATTGCGGCATCCTGGAGGTGATCCTTCTGGGGGCACCTGAGATGGACATAGTTATACTCCTTGGCCAGGACCATATATAACATGACCTACCACTGTACTCCAGGGTCAGAGTAATAGGCACACCCCAACTCAGGGACTTGAGCAATGACGTACGTTAACTGGTGTCAGACAGGCTGGTGTCTCCTAGTCATCATGATGTCATGGTTGGTTGATACCAAAATCTGGTATGGACTCTTCATCAGGATCTGTGAAGCTTGGGGTTTGTCCTGTCAGTTTGCTGATGGCAACATTGTTTACTCCTGGGAGAATTTTGTGTTACTGCGCATGCGCAGAATTAATGGTCCCTGCAGATTTCTGTGCTTCTCTGCAGAAAAATGATTTCTGACAGGGAAGCAAAAGGAAGCCGCAAGAGCAGTCATGTGCCCCCTCCCCGGCAGTGCAGGCAGGTCAGTTTGGGCACCCAGAGCACCCGGGGGAGCTGGGCAGTCATGCATATGTAAGAGAGAGACACTCTGTACCTCTTGCTCGCTATTGTGGCATGCTAGGCATGGAGAGGGCAGGGCTTTGGGGTGTTTCTGAAGAGGTAGGAATGGGGCAGGCTCTGTTCCCTCAGGTGGAGCAGAATGTAGCAGCCTACCTGCTTAGTGAATTGTTCCCACTGTTCTTAGTGAATTCCCCCAGAAGTATAAAACAGGTGTAAAAATTTTAAGGCTCCTTTACGTTGTAAAGGACAGTAAGGTCTTATAAATGCTTATGGTGCTTTAGTGATTAGAACTGGTCTAAATTATTGGACTGAAAAAATTTCCTATCAAAACGTGCTCCATGAACTGTTTGCCACTGACCTTCCTGGAGATGGTCAGTAGCCAGTATAAATTTGTGAGTTTGAGTCCCCAGCCCTCACTTGCTCTTTAGTTGCCTATGCTGTAACACTGAGCATATAGCTGCATAAATTTGTTGACTAATAACTAGAAGAAAAGGTTCAATACTAGCTACATTACTATTAGACAGAGGGGGGTTGGTGATTTCCTCAAATGCTCCCCACTTCCATTCTCCATTCATTGTATTGTAGTTTAAATAAATTACCAAAATAATTGAAACCAGCTTGATTTATATTGCATTATTTTGACAAAATATATGCAGAATCTTGCAGAATTTTAAAATATTGTGTGCAGAATTTTTTATTTTTGGTGCAGAATTTTTTATTTTTTGGCACAGAATTCCCCCAGGAGTAATTGCTGTATAGCAGACAACATACAGAACACCTAATTAACCTTCCTAGGGGCATATAGTGATGTGTTTACTGACAGACAACTGATTCTCATCTTGGCAGGCTAAATGCCCTCAGGGATCACACCGTGGTCCCTGGGGCATGGATGTGCTGGTACAGCACACTTGTCTGGGGATGAACAATTGTTAGCCAGCATCTCAAAGCTCCCTCTCTCATCATGTGAGAGGACAGACCATTACTTCTCCAATCCTCTTACTCTGGGGAAGTGGAGTGATCATTAAGACTTCAGAACTTGATAGATTTTATTCAAATTAGGTGGAACTAAAATTACCATCACCTTGTATGTGGTCTATTGTGCTAAAATGTACTATTTAACACACAGAGAGAAGGTGGGTGAAGTTACATTTTTTATAGCACCATCTGCTGTTTGGTGAGAGAGACAAGCTTACACAGAGTTCTTCTTCAGGTCTGGCTACAACAAAACTGCATTTAACAGACAGCCTCTAGTGTTTCTGTGCCAGAACTCCAGATGGTACTGAATTTTAAACTGTAACTTTCCACAGCATGCTAACAAAGTTTGAACACCAAACACAGCACTGTAACTCTTGTGATGTCCCCTATCAAGTATCAGACCAATGCACTCTCAGTGGGCACCTGCTCCCCACTGATCTGGCTAAAAGGTTCTGCAGGCTAGCCTAGTTTCTGCCTTTCTCCTAGTATATCTTTTATTTTCCCTCATACAAACATAACCCACGTAGATAGAATAATTTCGTCTCTTAGTAGGAGGCATGAAGACAACTAAAGTCAGATAGGCTCCTTAGTCTCTTGCTTCCTTTGTGCTGGAAACACATGGATTCTAACCTGTGTTCTCTACTTCACTCAGTGTCTTTGAACACTGATTCAAAGAAGAGAGTTGGAGAGAGGCAAAATAGACTGTAAAGGGAAGAATTATAAATGAGTGCCTCGATCTGGGTCAGTTGTTTTTAGCCTTACACGGGCGGAGTGTTTTCCAAACAGTCTTTTTCAAAATCTGCCTGCCATCTGACTGGGGCCATATGACACTTCTCTTGACTAACACCATCAGTAATTTAAAGGAGAATAGAAGCAATGACTAGTTACCTGGCACTTATTGTTAAGAGCAGCGTTGCTGTTTAGAAGAAGTTGCAAAGCAATTAGATGTTACCAATTGTTCTCTCAAGAAAGGAAACTAGAACAAACAGGGAGTTCAGTCCAGTCTATTTAATATAATTCAAACTCTGAAGCTTTTCCTTACTGGATGTAAGTAGCCACTGATCAGAATTTCCAGTCTGAGTTTGTTACTATATGAACTGCTTCTAGGGAAGACTGTTCTTGAGCAATAAGAGAACCTTACTATGCAATATAATGTTTAGGCTTACTAGAATTCACCCAAAAAAGTCCTCCTGTCTAGTAACTCGCACAACTAAAATATACATGTGTGAGAAACATGTGGCTTCAGGCTCATTTCCCTCTCTGAAATACAGTAGCTTTGTTTCCAGTGACTGAAAATATTTATATTTCCTACTTAAAGGGGCACTCAAAGAGGGGAGTCCCACAGTTTTAACCTACCAGGATTTTCCTTAAATCCAAGTTGGCAAAATCAATGTAATTCTTCTGATCTACAACTTTTTACATAGTAGAACTAAAGCCAAATTAGGAGACATGGGGGGGGGGCACAGTTGTGGTCAGCAATGAGTGGCCACTCTGTGCAGCATGTCCCCACTCAGGACATTGTAAGTTACAATAAAACAAGCATAAGAACTGTAGCTCTGAGTAGAAGTATTAATATATTACCATTACATCTAGGAGCCTTAGTCATGGGCCAAGACCCCATTGTTCTAGGCATGGTATGAACACAGAAGAAAAAGATGGTGAGTGCCTCAAAGAGCTTCCAACCTCCCCTATTTTCTTGAACACCGTAGAGGATTTACAGTCAGATGAGTGCAGCTAATGGCAAAACAACATGGAAGAGCCATGCTGTCAGTGCTGCAGAGGGTACCTAGGGTGGCTGCTTACAGGGCAAGATCTGTGGGACAGTGATCTGTTGAGCCCATGGAGTTCAGGCTGTCTGAAAAATGGTAGCTCCACTCCCGGACCAATACACTCTGCTGTCTGCTCCACCTCCAGTAGGGGATAATGTGGAAGCCGCATGAGCTTGTCCTTTTGTGGCATATCAAATTGTAGAGCTACCACTCTAAAAGCTCAGAGGCTTTCGTTGTCCTGCTTGCAGACGAGGGGGGCTCTGTGGGGAAGAATGCAAGCAGCAGTTGGGTTTGCAGGCAGACTAGAGTAAGGCAGGGTGGGGTGAGTTGAGTCTCTGTCTTAGGGAGCAGCCTGCTTTGTGTCTCTGTTTTATCATTCTGAATTCTAAGAAATAAAGTAGTGTCATGCTCAAGCTTCCAGCGAGCGTATTTCATGTGATTATCTAACATCTCTGCCATGAACATACTAATGGGAGGATCAGGGCCGGCTCCAGGGTTTTTGCCGCCCCAAGCAGAAGGGAAAAAAAAAAAAGCCGCGATCAGCTCTACCACTGCCACTTCAGTCTTCGGCGGCAATTCGGCGGCTGGTCCTTCGCTCCGAGAGGGAGTGAGCGACCCGCCGCCGAATTG
>NW_027054373.1:0-13000 GCF_011386835.1 Chrysemys picta bellii
TTTTCTATCAGCAATTTTTTGGACCTGAAAGTTAATAAGCAAAAGATAAAAAGGGCTCTTCTCCAAGTGGCAGGTAAATTAGACTGCAGTACGGTTGAGTATTCAAGGGGAGTGATGAAAGGAACTCTTAAAGTAAAAGAGACTAGAATGAGCTTTATTTGCATGAAGGACAGATAATCAGCTTCCCTGGTTTTATGCGAAACAAAAGATTTTGCAGCAGTAGTAGAACAGCTGATGTCCTCTTCCAATGTTGACCCCAGACTATTGTTTCTGAAGTGCCAACAAACAAGGTGCTTGGCACTGTGCAAGATATAAAATGAGACATTCTTGTCTTGCAAAGTTTACAGCCTACCAGAAAGACACAAAGATTGGATGTGCTAGAAAACCCAGAGTAAGGCAATAACTTGGTATGTGTCTATACATAACTTACCACTAAAAGGCATTGAAAAAGAGGTGAATCTTTAAGGCAGACTTGAATAAGGCTAGCTGGGTTGGCTTGTAAGTCTGAGACAGGAATGGCAAGACATACGAGCTTTGGCTCTAGGATCTAGTTGACCTGAAATCAGTGGATCCTTTTCAGGCATTGAACAAGGGTAATCTGCTATCTGTATGGGACATAAATCTAGTTCACAATACCTGAAAGCATGGTTGGAAAGGCTGATTTCTGAATAAAATCAAAGGATTACTCAGAATATAACCAACACTCTGCAGGCAGCCAGAAAAAGACTAAAAAATTGGGAGTATAATGAGATTTAAACTCTGATATATGGAGTGTGTGTGTGCATTGCTCCAGACATGCAAGAAATTCATAGTCATTCATAATGATAATCACTAGTCACTGGGCCAGGGAAAGAGTGTGAAAATGACTGTATGGAGTGGTGGTTAGGGCACTCACCTAAGATATGAGAGACCCAAGTTTCAGTTTCCCCTGCTCCAATGACTAATTATTTATACATAGTGGAACAGCTTCAGAAGGGGAGACTGAGACCTATGCCAGAATATCTCCTAATCCAGTGTCTCAGACACGCTTCTGCAATATGGGAGAGCCAAATTCAAATCCCATTCTTGACATCAGGCAGAGAGGGGAATTGGACTGGGGTCTCCTACAGCCTGGGTAAGTGCTTTAACCACTGGGATAAAAAGTATAAGGGAGCTGCTCATCAGCTATTGCTGTCCAGAAAAATCTATTTAGGGTCATGTGATGGGGTGGACTAGGCCCAGAGGCCTCTTGCTGGACGCCTCAGTCTCCTGCCACACCTGTCCCAGGAAAGGAGCAGTAGAGGAGTCCTCCAAGCAGCCTAGAGTGGCTGCAGGGAGCAGCCAATCAGGGCCCTGGAGGGCCATATAAAAGGAGCTGCAGAGCCAGAGACAGTCAGTTTCTTGCAGGAGCTGAATGGCTGGACAAAGCAGTCTACAGGTGAAACGGGAGGGTTGTGTTTCGTGTCTTTACACCCACAGGGACTGGGGAAGCAAGAGATGCTTCTGGCTGGCAAAAGAGACCTGAAGCACCATGGACAGCTCAGTGCTGGCAGGGACGGGCACTGAAAAACTGCTTGCAGGCTGCTGGACCTGAACTTAGATTTAGATGAACCCTGAGGTAAGGGTGAAGCTTTGGCAAAGGCTGGGGCGTGGGAAAGTGGCCCAGGGAACTGAAAGTGTTTTAGTTAAAGGGATATGGCAGTACCTGGTTCCTATTCTTAGGATCCTTGGGCTGGGACTCTCAATAGTGTTTGGGCCTGCCCCCCTCATAGGCCACTGGGGAACTGGCCTAAAATTGGACAGCGAGAACCCCCCAGAAGGGGAACTGAACTACTTAGTAGCCAAACTGGAGGCTGGGGCCGGAGTAGACCAAGAGTGCAAAACCATTGCCTCCAGGGAGGAAGCCCTGAGGGTATGGCCTGATACCAGAGACTATTTAAAGACCACAGTCACACCCATCCAGAAGGGTTTGCTTGCAAGAGGTGGGTGCCACACCATTACAGGTCAATTTGTTTGAGCCAAACAGGGTTTTTAACTGATTTTTTTTTGGTGAATTTATTTGCCCAAATCTAACCACAGCTCTCTTCTATATGGGGAGATTCACGGGTGACCCTTTCCACGGCTGAACTCGTTGTGTCTGGAGGGAAATCCAGGAGAGAGAGAGAATGCTGTGGTGAGGAGCTGGCTGGGACAAGAAAGATTTGAAAGTAAAATGGAGGTACCTCTACCAGGGTCAACTGGAGAGGGGGGAAATGCTCCCAAAGGCCCAGTCAGAGCAGGATGTGGTTCCCACACTTTCTCAGCAGGATTGCGGCATCCTGGAGGTGATCCTTCTGGGGGCACCTGAGATGGACATAGTTATACTCCTTGGCCAGGACCATATATAACATGACCTACCACTGTACTCCAGGGTCAGAGTAATAGGCACACCCCAACTCAGGGACTTGAGCAATGACGTACGTTAACTGGTGTCAGACAGGCTGGTGTCTCCTAGTCATCATGATGTCATGGTTGGTTGATACCAAAATCTGGTATGGACTCTTCATCAGGATCTGTGAAGCTTGGGGTTTGTCCTGTCAGTTTGCTGATGGCAACATTGTTTACTCCTGGGAGAATTTTGTGTTACTGCGCATGCGCAGAATTAATGGTCCCTGCAGATTTCTGTGCTTCTCTGCAGAAAAATGATTTCTGACAGGGAAGCAAAAGGAAGCCGCAAGAGCAGTCATGTGCCCCCTCCCCGGCAGTGCAGGCAGGTCAGTTTGGGCACCCAGAGCACCCGGGGGAGCTGGGCAGTCATGCATATGTAAGAGAGAGACACTCTGTACCTCTTGCTCGCTATTGTGGCATGCTAGGCATGGAGAGGGCAGGGCTTTGGGGTGTTTCTGAAGAGGTAGGAATGGGGCAGGCTCTGTTCCCTCAGGTGGAGCAGAATGTAGCAGCCTACCTGCTTAGTGAATTGTTCCCACTGTTCTTAGTGAATTCCCCCAGAAGTATAAAACAGGTGTAAAAATTTTAAGGCTCCTTTACGTTGTAAAGGACAGTAAGGTCTTATAAATGCTTATGGTGCTTTAGTGATTAGAACTGGTCTAAATTATTGGACTGAAAAAATTTCCTATCAAAACGTGCTCCATGAACTGTTTGCCACTGACCTTCCTGGAGATGGTCAGTAGCCAGTATAAATTTGTGAGTTTGAGTCCCCAGCCCTCACTTGCTCTTTAGTTGCCTATGATGTAACACTGAGCATATAGCTGCATAAATTTGTTGACTAATAACTAGAAGAAAAGGTTCAATACTAGCTACATTACTATTAGACAGAGGGGGGTTGGTGATTTCCTCAAATGCTCCCCACTTCCATTCTCCATTCATTGTATTGTAGTTTAAATAAATTACCAAAATAATTGAAACCAGCTTGATTTATATTGCATTATTTTGACAAAATATATGCAGAATCTTGCAGAATTTTAAAATATTGTGTGCAGAATTTTTTATTTTTGGTGCAGAATTTTTTATTTTTTGGCACAGAATTCCCCCAGGAGTAATTGCTGTATAGCAGACAACATACAGAACACCTAATTAACCTTCCTAGGGGCATATAGTGATGTGTTTACTGACAGACAACTGATTCTCATCTTGGCAGGCTAAATGCCCTCAGGGATCACACCGTGGTCCCTGGGGCATGGATGTGCTGGTACAGCACACTTGTCTGGGGATGAACAATTGTTAGCCAGCATCTCAAAGCTCCCTCTCTCATCATGTGAGAGGACAGACCATTACTTCTCCAATCCTCTTACTCTGGGGAAGTGGAGTGATCATTAAGACTTCAGAACTTGATAGATTTTATTCAAATTAGGTGGAACTAAAATTACCATCACCTTGTATGTGGTCTATTGTGCTAAAATGTACTATTTAACACACAGAGACAAGGTGGGTGAAGTTACATTTTTTATAGCACCATCTGCTGTTTGGTGAGAGAGACAAGCTTACACAGAGTTCTTCTTCAGGTCTGGCTACAACAAAACTGCATTTAACAGACAGCCTCTAGTGTTTCTGTGCCAGAACTCCAGATGGTACTGAATTTTAAACTGTAACTTTCCACAGCATGCTAACAAAGTTTGAACACCAAACACAGCACTGTAACTCTTGTGATGTCCCCTATCAAGTATCAGACCAATGCACTCTCAGTGGGCACCTGCTCCCCACTGATCTGGCTAAAAGGTTCTGCAGGCTAGCCTAGTTTCTGCTTTTCTCCTAGTATATCTTTTATTTTCCCTCATACAAACATAACCCACGTAGATAGAATAATTTCGTCTCTTAGTAGGAGGCATGAAGACAACTAAAGTCAGATAGGCTCCTTAGTCTCTTGCTTCCTTTGTGCTGGAAACACATGGATTCTAACCTGTGTTCTCTACTTCACTCAGTGTCTTTGAACACTGATTCAAAGAAGAGAGTTGGAGAGAGGCAAAATAGACTGTAAAGGGAAGAATTATAAATGAGTGCCTCGATCTGGGTCAGTTGTTTTTAGCCTTACACGGGCGGAGTGTTTTCCAAACAGTCTTTTTCAAAATCTGCCTGCCATCTGACTGGGGCCATATGACACTTCTCTTGACTAACACCATCAGTAATTTAAAGGAGAATAGAAGCAATGACTAGTTACCTGGCACTTATTGTTAAGAGCAGCGTTGCTGTTTAGAAGAAGTTGCAAAGCAATTAGATGTTACCAATTGTTCTCTCAAGAAAGGAAACTAGAACAAACAGGGAGTTCAGTCCAGTCTATTTAATATAATTCAAACTCTGAAGCTTTTCCTTACTGGATGTAAGTAGCCACTGATCAGAATTTCCAGTCTGAGTTTGTTACTATATGAACTGCTTCTAGGGAAGACTGTTCTTGAGCAATAAGAGAACCTTACTATGCAATATAATGTTTAGGCTTACTAGAATTCACCCAAAAAAGTCCTCCTGTCTAGTAACTCGCACAACTAAAATATACGTGTGTGAGAAACATGTGGCTTCAGGCTCATTTCCCTCTCTGAAATACAGTAGCTTTGTTTCCAGTGACTGAAAATATTTATATTTCCTACTTAAAGGGGCACTCAAAGAGGGGAGTCCCACAGTTTTAACCTACCAGGATTTTCCTTAAATCCAAGTTGGCAAAATCAATGTAATTCTTCTGATCTACAACTTTTTACATAGTAGAACTAAAGCTAAATTAGGAGACATGGGGCGGGGGGGGGGGGCACAGTTGTGGTCAGCAATGAGTGGCCACTCTGTGCAGCATGTCCCCACTCAGGACATTGTAAGTTACAATAAAACAAGCATAAGAACTGTAGCTCTGAGTAGAAGTATTAATATATTACCATTACATCTAGGAGCCTTAGTCATGGGCCAAGACCCCATTGTTCTAGGCATGGTATGAACACAGAAGAAAAAGATGGTGAGTGCCTCAAAGAGCTTCCAACCTCCCCTATTTTCTTGAACACCGTAGAGGATTTACAGTCAGATGAGTGCAGCTAATGGCAAAACAACATGGAAGAGCCATGCTGTCAGTGCTGCAGAGGGTACCTAGGGTGGCTGCTTACAGGGCAAGATCTGTGGGACAGTGATCTGTTGAGCCCATGGAGTTCAGGCTGTCTGAAAAATGGTAGCTCCACTCCCGGACCAATACACTCTGCTGTCTGCTCCACCTCCAATAGGGGATAATGTGGAAGCCGCATGAGCTTGTCCTTTTGAGGCATATCAAATTGTAGAGCTATCACTCTAAAAGCTCAGAGGCTTTCGTTGTCCTGCTTGCAGACGAGGTGGGCTCTGTGGGGAAGAATGCAAGCAGCAGTTGGGTTTGCAGGCAGACTAGAGTAAGGCAGGGTGGGGTGAGTTGAGTCTCTGTCTTAGGGAGCAGCCTGCTTTGTGTCTCTGTTTTATCATTCTGAATTCTAAGAAATAAAGTAGTGTCATGCTCAAGCTTCCAGCGAGAGTATTTCATGTGATTATCTAACTTCTCTGCCATGAACATACTAATGGGAGGATCAGGGCCGGCTCCAGGGTTTTTGCCGCCCCAAGCAGAAGGGGAAAAAAAAAAAGCTGCGATCAGCTCTACCACTGCCACTTCAGTCTTCGGCGGCAATTCGGCGGCTGGTCCTTCGCTCCGAGAGGGAGTGAGCGACCCGCCGCCGAATTGCCACCAAAGACCCGGACGTGCTGCCCCTCTCCGTTGTCCGTCCCAAGCACCTGCTTGCTGGGCTGGTGCCTGGAGCCGGCCCTGAGGAGGATGGGGTTAAAAACCATGAACTTCCTCCTAGTCTAACTGAATGCACTTCAGATATAGTGAAAAACATGTCAATGGCACAGTGGCAGAAGGAGTCTACAAAGACCAGTTCCACAAAAGTGCTATTTAACATAAACTGAACACAGACTGCTAAAATACATCTTGTCATTTCCCCTCAGTCCCCTGAAACATGACAGCAGCTTTGAGCTCGAGTACTTTTTGAGACTTTGTGCCAAAGCATAATAAAAACTCTAATAGTGTAATTTGTTATAGAGGAAGTAGATTCCACAGGGAAGTGTTGACAATCATACATAAAATGAGATTTGGAATAGGTTGGGTTGCCTCTTTGAATGTGCAGAAGGAGTAATATATAAATGAATAGACATTTAAAGTGACCATGTCAACCTTTCTCTGTAGCCTTTTTTTTAAAAAAATAGGCTGAATCCTTTTCTACATCATGGCCCTTCCTTATGGGATCTCTAAGAGCCTACGTTGTTGAACAGCCAATGTTAGGGCTAGTGAGCCATCATCTTTATTGCAAGGCATGACTGTTTCATGTACTCCTCACTTTCTGTCCATGTTGTCATATCAATACAGCCAGTGTCTTCTGACTCATCAAGCAAGCTGTTTATCTAATGATACCATCAGCTCCAACTTTCCCTCGTAACTTGTAGGTCCTGTTCACCATCCTCAGCAAATAATTACCACCATTCCCTAATGGGCAAGGCAGTTGATACAGTTAATTTTCTGAATCTATGGCCATACAATAATCCACGGTGTGTCTCAACTGAAATATCTGATTGTATTGCACCAATTGCAAAAACTAGTCTCAGTTTGTGGCAATGGAGGTTGGGAGCAGCACACATAATTAAATTGGTAAACACAAAACCCTTGCTTAGTAGAAGCTGTTGGGGAGAATTTCAAACCACCTGGACAAAAGTGCAGTAGACCACCCAACATCTACCCTTAAAGTTAACATTGTGGCAGAGCTGGTCAGGTGCAGAGGGAACTACGTGTTCCAAAAAGATGGCACCATGGGAATACTCCCGGCTCCCTTGGCTAATGTATTGTCACAGTGTAGCCCTGAGTAATGTAAACCAACACTCTACCATGCAAGTGTCTTTTCTGCAATAAATCATTCTTAGGTAATAAATGTGATGTAATTGAGTAATGTTGCACTTGCACAGAGGGATGAGTCATTATATTCTTCTGCCAACAGAGGGCAGGACAGCCTGGGAGGGAAATACAAGCCAAGCACATCAAATTCTGCATAATAAGCAGATGAGCTTCAGTAATAACAATTCAGGACAATTGAACCTCACTTCCTTTTCTGAACATTAGCTTTCTGCTAATTTCTACTTTCTGTGATTCTTCTTTTTAAAGAACTCATCCAACTGTCTCTCACATTGGGAAGGCCTCGCTTTGAAATGTTTGGACACCCTGGGGATAGGGATAAATCTCCAGTCTTCACTGGCCATGGTATATCTTGGCTAGAGTCAGTAATGACATGCTCATTCACCAATAAGTGAGGGAACTTGCTGGCTAATCATATATTCAAAAGATCACTTATTGAGCTTTCTCCCGTGCTTCTCACTGTGGTAAACTTCTAATGGGGGCAGAGGGAGTTTTCATCATGAATGTAGCACAGGAAAAAAAAACCTCATTTTCTAAACTGGTCATTGACCCTCAAAATTGACATCCAGTCATAAAAATAAATTGATAGAGATGTCTGGAAACTGCTTTTGTGTGTGTATGCTGGACACTGGAGCCCTTAATGAGGAAGCCCTTCTAGTACATGTGTTCTGTAATACAAAACCTGCTAGCATGAACACGTTAGTGTGGTAGAGAGGAAATAACTAACATTTCTTTGTAATTACTTACCCTGGTACCACAAGAATTCTATCTTGGGTATTTATAGGGTCTTCGTTACCTAATATCAGAATGACTGTCTTTTAATGTATTTAACCTCACAGCACCCCTGTGAGGTAGGGAAATGCTTTATCCCCATTTTACAGATGGGGATCTGAGTCACAGAGAGGCTAAGTGACTTGTCCAAGGTCACACAGTATGTCTGTGGCAGAGCAGGAACTTGAACCTTGTCTCCCCCAAATCCAAAGCTAGTGGCCTACCCACTGGAACATCTGTTACTCTAGCGGGTGTAGTGGATTGCACAGCAAAATCAATAGTCAGGAATATAGGCTACCTCATGTTGTCAATGCCTATTTCCTTTTGTGAGCTGTACATAAGTGAAGGTACACGGCTGCCCATTGGGAAATCTGCTGTTAGGAATGGTTAGTCTTTGTGGTTCCTATTTGTAGTAAAGTGGTCATTACGGGATTTTCTCAGAGCATTATGGGTTGTATGCTTACTTCCTTTTTGGTTGTTGGTGGTTTCCCTCGCTCTGTTTGCAATTAAATCAAGCAGCAAGTTCCCAGCCGGCAGTTCTGTAAATGGACTTGCACTGAGCAGTCTCTTTACAAAACTATTGTTCAGAAGGGAGCTTTTTGGTGTTTTGGTTGCAACAGTTATTGACGCACAATCCCCTCTTTACAGAAAGGCTGTCAGCTCTCTTTGCTTCTCCCATGAGTGCAGGTAACAGGATCTTTTCTTGTGCAGGTGTTGACTAACAGGCATCTATGTGAATGATAGGCTTGTCTATCTAACTAAGCAACTAGATGTCATTTAAGTATAAAAATTTGCTGCTGCTTTCCACTGGGTCTGACAACCAGACAGCCTCTGCTCTGCTCAGAACAGCATGAACAACATGAGACGATAATGTCGTGGAATAACGCAGAGGTGGGCGGATAGCATTTGAGTTAGTGGCCAGCACAACGATACTCATGCCTGCAATAAGCCACTTAAGGTGAAATTACAACTCTATTGAAGTAGGTGGGAGTTAACCGTTGACTTCAGCAGGGCCAAGATTTCACCCATATGATGTTATTACTTCACAGCTAGTGTGTCACAATTTGCTGGGTATTTTTTTCACTTCCATTCTGCAGGGCTGTGATGTAAGTGCAGGAGCTCACAATTGTGCCCACAAGCACCCTCATGCTTTCTTGTAGACTGTTTCTCATTCATAGAGTGCCCTCTCTGAAGTAATCCATAAAGCAACAGGCCTCTTTTTCCTTCCAGTCAGCCCTTAAGACTCATCTCTGCCATGATGCCTATGGTAAGTTTCAAAATAAGTTAAGAAACAGATAGGCCTGCCAGGAGTATGTTGTTGTTCATTACTGTTTTTGTGGTAGCACCTACCATGCGCTAGGCATTGCCAGACATTCAAGAATGTCCAGATGTTCAAGAGGCTGGCCCCACCCTGAAGAACTCAGTCTAATGACATAATTGATGTCTTGCTTATTCAGTTAAGGCTGCGCAGTGAGAACAATGTGCTGACCTATCACATCCTTTGCAAAAACCCAGCACTTACCTTGTTCGTTGACTTTGTGTTAAAGGGCCTTGGAAATTGTACAGTGTGTGTGTATGTAACTCTTCTGTCTTCATCAACGACAAAGAAATGCATATTTCATCACACCACCCTTAACACTGATGGAAGCTAAATTTATCTTCCCAGTAACATCAACAGGCCCTCTCAGAAGTCCAGAGAGGCCCGGGCCACTTCCAACTTTTGAGGCCTCATAATAAAAATTAAAAATGACACATGGAAAAAAAATAACACACCAAAAAAAGTCAGACATAATTTGAATATTTGTTTATTTAACACATGCTTTTCTAGCCTTTTTCTGTACAAATGCGCTAATTGTTGAGGAAAAATCTAGCTTTCGTGCAATGTTACAGTTGATATTAAGCATGGCGAGCCCATTCAAATGCTCTTGTCCCATAGTTGAATGGTGATAGTTCTTTACCTGCTTCAACACATTGAAGGTGCGTTCACCGGAAGCCACTGATGCAGGCAAACTGACAAAAATACGCAATGCAATTGTGATATTAGGAAACACCACAGAGAGTCCAGCTTTGAGTATTTCTTGAAGCAATTCCTTTGGCTTGCAATCCAATTTAAAGTTCGTGGAATATATTCATTTGAGGAAGATGTCCTCATCACTGAGATCTTTTGAGATTTCTTTGTTGTACTGTTGCTGAAATTGTTCAGCTGCAGAAAGTAGATCTTCTTTACTTAGTCTGTTGAACTGCCAAAGAAACCCCAAAAGGGTACATTTTAGTCGCAGTGACTCAAATCAACATGTAAGACCTGATTTAATAGTGTTTGCCAGCACTCCCCTGCCTAAGGGTTGGCACCATAGACCACTTGCCAGCGCTTCCTTGCCTAAGGGTTAGAGCTATAAACTGCTTACAGGCCCTGCCTAGGGCCTCTTGACTGTCGGGAGTTAACGCGGTCACAAAGGCCAGGATGCTGCACCTACTCTGCTAATTCCCCCAACCATAGGCTGTGATCCTGGTGACGTACTGAGGTGGTGTGCCTCTCTCCAACCGAAAGGGGGAGGGACGATTGCACCCCCACTACAGGGAGATATGATAGAGGTCTATAAAATCATGACTAGTGTGGAGAAAGTAAATAGGGAAGTGTTATTTACACCTTCTCATAACAAGAACTAGGAGTCACCAAATGAAATTAATAGGCAGCAGGTTTAAAACAAACATAAGGAAGTATTTCTTCACACAACGCACAGTCAACCTGTGGAACTCTTTGCCAGAGGATGTTGTAAATGCCAAGACTATAACAGGGTTCAAAAAAGAACTAGATAAGTTCATGGAGGATAGGTCCATCAATGGCTATTAGCCAGGATGGGCAGGGATGGTGTCCCTAGCCTCTGATTGCCAGAAGCTGCGAATGGGCGACAGGGGATGGATCACTTGATGATTACCTGTTGTTTTTATTCCCTTTGGGGCACCTGGCATTGGCAACTGTCGGAAGACAGGATACTGGGCTAGACGGACCTTTGGTCTGACCCAGTATGGCCGTTCTTATGTCAGTGATGACAAGGAAGACATTGACCCTATAATGCTGCTCGGCATCAGATTCAGTAGGTAAGTTGCGATTGGTGGAGAATACTTAGATGAAATGCCAATATTTTGCACTACTAATTTGGACTTAGTCAGGATCGCATCCCATTGCTCATGAATCTGTTGAATGTCATTGATAAGACTTTCAATGTTATCCCCCTCAACATCAAGTGTAGCATTGCGTGCTTCAGTTACCAGATTAGTTTGGTGGATCATTGTAAGTAGCTTCATCCACAAAGATGACATCAGAATGCATTCAAATTTGGACATGTGCTTCTGAATAGACTGAAGTTCAGTTTGAACCTGTGAAGTGAGATTGAGAGATTCAAGCTCATTTAAAGCCTTTCTCACTTAATTCAAATGCTGCGCAACTGTTGAACACCATCAATCTGTGCAGACCATCTAGTTTTGGACATCCCATGCAATGAAACAGGAAGATATTGCTTCAGAATTTCCCACCTTTGTGGACTGCTACTGAAGAGATTGCACATTTGCAGAACAGTTCCAAAGTAAGTAATTGTTTCCTTGCATGATTCAGCACAGTCAACAACTACAAGGTTTAGTGTGTGGTTTCCACAGCTGGAGAAAATAGTTTGAATTATGCTCAAGCAGAACTGCTTGTACATCTTTGTACTTCCCAGCCATATTCGATCCATTGTCCTAGGCTTGACCAAGGCAGACTTGAAAATCTAACTTAAAACCTTCTAGAATGGCTAGTACTTGAGCAGCAATTTCTTTTCCAGTTTTTCTTGTGAAATTTATAAAACAAAATAAACCTTTCTTCAACTGAAAGATTGTAGACAGCTCAAAATTTAACATCTCGAATAACCATAGTAGTCTGTTCTTGAGAACAATCTGGAGTGGCATCAACAATGATTGAAAAATACTTGGCATTTCGAATCTCATCAAGAATTGTTGTTTGTGCAAATGACCCACATAGCTCAATAAACTCATTCTGTATGCCTATGGAGAGATAATGGACTTGCATGTGCTTTTGAGACTCTTGTGATTCTCGAACACGTTCACATGCTCTGATAAAAGTGAGTCATGTTTGCTGAGGAGCTCAACTATGCCTAGAAAGTTTCCATTTGCACAATCACCAATACGTTGACTGGAACCAAAGAAAGCCAATCCCCGCTCAGAAAGAAAAAGGATGACATTCAGGATGCGCTCAAGACGTTTTTTCCAGTTATTAGTTTCTTTAACGAGTTCAGTCAAGAGTAAATTCTCAACTGAACTTTCAGCTGATGCTGCCTTACTGGCTGATTTCCATGCAACATAGTTTTCTTTGTGTGACGTTGAACTCTCATGTGATGGTGTTCAGTCTTTCAACTTCCTCCAAACTCTGTTGATGTTCCATCCTGATTGATCAGAGAGAACTGATGCATTTGCAGCACTTTTGTTCAAAATGAAGCAGGGTGCACAGCACAGAGATTTTTTCCATACTCCAGGATAAGCAGTCTCTTGAGCAGGTCTCACCATTTGGAAGAGCTTTGTCGGCAGACGAGTAGGGAAAGCTTGATTATCAGCATCTCGTGGAATGTTACTTGGAATTTCAAAATAACTAATTTGAAGAAAAGATTGCATTTGGGCAGCATTGCTCTTGTCAATAATTCCAATGTCAGTCACAGTCAAACCTGTAGTACTCATGACTTGCTCTTGCTGCGTAAGATCTACATCTTCCTGTTGCTGTTGAGTTTCTTGATCATACACAGGATCTTCTGCTGCATCTGTTACTGTTGGCACATCTCTTCTTGACTACTGTCCTCATGTTCAGGTATT
>NW_027054374.1:0-13000 GCF_011386835.1 Chrysemys picta bellii
CTGAGTCTTGGGCGGGGCTTGGCTGATCAAGGGGCCCATAAAAGCGGCCGCCCAGCCAGGCAGCGCTACAGCTGCGAGCAGCGGAAGCAAACAAACAGGGCGGCTAACAGGGGCGTTTGAGAGGGAGTTCTCATTGGAGGAGAAGGTACCTGTATTTGCATCTGTCCTTGTTGGTCTTGTGTGTTGGTTTGTAGGGGCCGGCAGGGGCTGGGGGCTGTGAGGGACGCCGAGCCCTGAGTCTTGGGCGGGGCTTGGCTGATCAAGGGGCCCATAAAAGCGGCCGCCCAGCCAGGCAGCGCTACAGCTGCGAGCAGCGGAAGCAAACAAACAGGGCGGCTAACAGGGGCGTTTGAGAGGGAGTTCTCATTGGAGGAGAAGGTACCTGTATTTGCATCTCTCCTTGTTGGTCTTGTGTGTTGGTTTGTAGGGGCTGGGGGCTGTGAGGGACGCCGAGCCCTGAGTATTGGGCGGGGCTTGGCTGATCAAGGGGCCCATAAAAGCGGCCGCCCAGCCAGGCAGCGGTACAGCTGCGAGCAGCGGAAGCAAACAAACAGGGCGGCTAACAGGGGAGTTTGAGAGGGAGTTCTCATTGGAGGAGAAGGTACCTGTATTTGCACCTGTCCTTGTTGGTCTTGTGTGTTGGTTTGTAGGGGCCGGCAGGGGCTGGGGGCTGTGAGGGACGCCGAGCCCTGAGTATTGGGCGGGGCTTGGCTGATCAAGGGGCCCATAAAAGCGGCCGCCCAGCCAGGCAGCGCTACAGCTGCGAGCAGCGGAAGCAAACAAACAGGGCGGCTAACAGGGGAGTTTGAGAGGGAGTTCTCATTGGAGGAGAAGGTACCTGTATTTGCACCTGTCCTTGTTGGTCTTGTGTGTTGGTTTGTAGGGGCCGGCAGGGGCTGGGGGCTGTGAGGGACGCCGAGCCCTGAGTATTGGGCGGGCCTTGGCTGATCAAGGGGCCCATAAAAGCGGCCGCCCAGCCAGGCAGCGCTACAGCTGCGAGCAGCGGAAGCAAACAAACAGGGCGGCTAACAGGGGAGTTTGAGAGGGAGTTCTCATTGGAGGAGAAGGTACCTGTATTTGCACCTGTCCTTGTTGGTCTTGTGTGTTGGTTTGTAGGGTCCGGCAGGGGCTGGGAGCTGTGAGGGACGCCGAGCCCTGAGTCTTGGGCGGGGCTTGGCTGATCAAGGGGCCCATAAAAGCGGCCGCCCAGCCAGGCAGCGCTACAGCTGCGAGCAGCGGAAGCAAACAAACAGGGCGGCTAACAGGGGAGTTTGAGAGGGAGTTCTCATTGGAGGAGAAGGTACCTGTATTTGCACCTGTCCTTGTTGGTCTTGTGTGTTGGTTTGTAGGGGCCGGCAGGGGCTGGGGGCTGTGAGGGACGCCGAGCCCTGAGTCTTGGGCGGGGCTTGGCTGATCAAGGGGCCCATAAAAGCGGCCGCCCAGCCAGGCAGCGCTACAGCTGCGAGCAGCGGAAGCAAACAAACAGGGCGGCTAACAGGGGAGTTTGAGAGGGAGTTCTCATTGGAGGAGAAGGTACCTGTATTTGCACCTGTCCTTGTTGGTCTTGTGTTTTGGTTTGTAGGGGCCGGCAGGGGATGGGGGCTGTGAGGGACGCCGAGCCCTGAGTATTGGGCGGGGCTTGGCTGATCAAGGGGCCCATAAAAGCGGCCGCCCAGCCAGGCAGCGCTACAGCTGCGAGCAGCGGAAGCAAACAAAGAGGACGGCTAACAGGGGAGTTTGAGAGGAAGTTCTCATTGGAGGAGAAGGTACCTGTATTTGCACCTGTCCTTGTTGGTCTTGTGTGTTGGTTTGTAGGGGCCGGCAGGGGCTGGGGGCTGTGAGGGACGCCGAGCCCTGAGTATTGGGCGGGGCTTGGCTGATCAAGGGGCCCATAAAAGCGGCCGCCCAGCCAGGCAGCGGTACAGCTGCGAGCAGCGGAAGCAAACAAACAGGGCGGCTAACAGGGGAGTTTGAGAGGGAGTTCTCATTGGAGGAGAAGGTACCTGTATTTGCACCTGTCCTTGTTGGTCTTGTGTGTTGGTTTGTAGGGGCCGGCAGGGGCTGGGGGCTGTGAGGGACGCCGAGCCCTGAGTATTGGGCGGGGCTTGGCTGATCAAGGGGCCCATAAAAGCGGCCGCCCAGCCAGGCAGCGGTACAGCTGCGAGCAGCGGAAGCAAACAAACAGGGCGGCTAACAGGGGAGTTTGAGAGGGAGTTCTCATTGGAGGAGAAGGTACCTGTATTTGCACCTGTCCTTGTTGGTCTTGTGTGTTGGTTTGTAGGGGCCGGCAGGGGCTGGGGGCTGTGAGGGACGCCGAGCCCTGAGTATTGGGCGGGGCTTGGCTGATCAAGGGGCCCATAAAAGCGGCCGCCCAGCCAGGCAGCGGTACAGCTGCGAGCAGCGGAAGCAAACAAACAGGGCGGCTAACAGGGGAGTTTGAGAGGGAGTTCTCGTTGGAGGAGAAGGTACCTGTATTTGCACCTGTCCTTGTTGGTCTTGTGTGTTGGTTTGTAGGGGCCGGCAGGGGCTGGGGGCTGTGAGGGACGCCGAGCCCTGAGTATTGGGCGGGGCTTGGCTGATCAAGGGGCCCATAAAAGCGGCCGCCCAGCCAGGCAGCGCTACAGCTGCGAGCAGCGGAAGCAAACAAACAGGGCGGCTAACAGGGGAGTTTGAGAGGGAGTTCTCGTTGGAGGAGAAGGTACCTGTATTTGCACCTGTCCTTGTTGGTCTTGTGTGTTGGTTTGTAGGGGCCGGCAGGGGCTGGGGGCTGTGAGGGACGCCGAGCCCTGAGTATTGGGCGGGGCTTGGCTGATCAAGGGGCCCATAAAAGCGGCCGCCCAGCCAGGCAGCGGTACAGCTGCGAGCAGCGGAAGCAAACAAACAGGGCGCCTAACAGGGGAGTTTGAGAGGGAGTTCTCGTTGGAGGAGAAGGTACCTGTATTTGCACCTGTCCTTGTTGGTCTTGTGTGTTGGTTTGTAGGGGCCGGCAGGGGCTGGGGGCTGTGAGGGACGCCGAGCCCTGAGTATTGGGCGGGGCTTCGCTGATCAAGGGGCCCATAAAAGCGGCCGCCCAGCCAGGCAGCGGTACAGCTGCGAGCAGCGGAAGCAAACAAACAGGGCGCCTAACAGGGGAGTTTGAGAGGGAGTTCTCATTGGAGGAGAAGGTACCTGTATTTGCACCTGTCCTTGTTGGTCTTGTGTGTTGGTTTGTAGGGGCCGGCAGGGGCTGGGGGCTGTGAGGGACGCCGAGCCCTGAGTATTGGGCGGGGCTTGGCTGATCAAGGGGCCCATAAAAGCGGCCGCCCAGCCAGGCAGCGCTACAGCTGCGAGCAGCGGAAGCAAACAAACAGGGCGGCTAACAGGGGAGTTTGAGAGGGAGTTCTCATTGGAGGAGAAGGTACCTGTATTTGCACCTGTCCTTGTTGGTCTTGTGTGTTGGTTTGTAGGGGCCGGCAGGGGCTGGGGGCTGTGAGGGACGCCGAGCCTTGAGTCTTGGGCGGGGCTTGGCTGATCAAGGGGCCCATAAAAGCGGCCGCCCAGCCAGGCAGCGCTACAGCTGCGAGCAGCGGAAGCAAACAAACAGGGCGGCTAACAGGGGAGTTTGAGAGGGAGTTCTCATTGGAGGAGAAGGTACCTGTATTTGCACCTGTCCTTGTTGGTCTTGTGTGTTGGTTTGTAGGGGCCGGCAGGGGCTGGGGGCTGTGAGGGACGCCGAGCCCTGAGTATTGGGCGGGGCTTGGCTGATCAAGGGGCCCATAAAAGCGGCCGCCCAGCCAGGCAGCGCTACAGCTGCGAGCAGCGGAAGCAAACAAACAGGGCGGCTAACAGGGGAGTTTGAGAGGGAGTTCTCATTGGAGGAGAAGGTACCTGTATTTGCACCTGTCCTTGTTGGTCTTGTGTGTTGGTTTGTAGGGGCCGGCAGGGGCTGGGGGCTGTGAGGGACGCCGAGCCCTGAGTATTGGGCAGGGCTTGGCTGATCAAGGGGCCCATAAAAGCGGCCGCCCAGCCAGGCAGCGCTACAGCTGCGAGCAGCGGAAGCAAACAAACAGGGCGGCTAACAGGGGAGTTTGAGAGGGAGTTCTCATTGGAGGAGAAGGTACCTGTATTTGCACCTGTCCTTGTTGGTCTTGTGTGTTGGTTTGTAGGGGCCGGCAGGGGCTGGGGGCTGTGAGGGACGCCGAGCCCTGAGTATTGGGCGGGGCTTGGCTGATCAAGGGGCCCATAAAAGCGGCCGCCCAGCCAGGCAGCGGTACAGCTGCGAGCAGCGGAAGCAAACAAACAGGGCGGCTAACAGGGGAGTTTGAGAGGGAGTTCTCGTTGGAGGAGAAGGTACCTGTATTTGCACCTGTCCTTGTTGGTCTTGTGTGTTGGTTTGTAGGGGCCGGCAGGGGCTGGGGGCTGTGAGGGACGCCGAGCCCTGAGTATTGGGCGGGGCTTGGCTGATCAAGGGGCCCATAAAAGCGGCCGCCCAGCCAGGCAGCGGTACAGCTGCGAGCAGCGGAAGCAAACAAACAGGGCGGCTAACAGGGGAGTTTGAGAGGGAGTTCTCGTTGGAGGAGAAGTTACCTGTATTTGCACCTGTCCTTGTTGGTCTTGTGTGTTGGTTTGTAGGGGCCGGCAGGGGCTGGGGGCTGTGAGGGACGCCGAGCCCTGAGTATTGGGCGGGGCTTGGCTGATCAAGGGGCCCATAAAAGCGGCCGCCCAGCCAGGCAGCGGTACAGCTGCGAGCAGCGGAAGCAAACAAACAGGGCGGCTAACAGGGGAGTTTGAGAGGGAGTTCTCGTTGGAGGAGAAGGTACCTGTATTTGCACCTGTCCTTGTTGGTCTTGTGTGTTGGTTTGTAGGGGCCGGCAGGGGCTGGGGGCTGTGAGGGACGCCGAGCCCTGAGTATTGGGCGGGGCTTGGCTGATCAAGGGGCCCATAAAAGCGGCCGCCCAGCCAGGCAGCGGTACAGCTGCGAGCAGCGGAAGCAAACAAACAGGGCGCCTAACAGGGGAGTTTGAGAGGGAGTTCTCGTTGGAGGAGAAGGTACCTGTATTTGCACCTGTCCTTGTTGGTCTTGTGGTTTGGTTTGTAGGGGCCGGCAGGGGCTGGGGGCTGTGAGGGACGCCGAGCCCTGAGTATTGGGCGGGGCTTGGCTGATCAAGGGGCCCATAAAAGCGGCCGCCCAGCCAGGCAGCGGTACAGCTGCGAGCAGCGGAAGCAAACAAACAGGGCGCCTAACAGGGGAGTTTGAGAGGGAGTTCTCGTTGGAGGAGAAGGTACCTGTATTTGCACCTGTCCTTGTTGGTCTTGTGTGTTGGTTTGTAGGGGCCGGCAGGGGCTGGGGGCTGTGAGGGACGCCGAGCCCTGAGTATTGGGCGGGGCTTGGCTGATCAAGGGGCCCATAAAAGCGGCCGCCCAGCCAGGCAGCGCTACAGCTGCGAGCAGCGGAAGCAAACAAACAGGGCGGCTAACAGGGGAGTTTGAGCGGGAGTTCTCATTGGAGGAGAAGGTACCTGTATTTGCACCTGTCCTTGTTGGTCTTGTGTGTTGGTTTGTAGGGGCCGGCAGGGGCTGGGGGCTGTGAGGGACGCCGAGCCCTGAGTAGTGGGCGGGGCTTGGCTGATCAAGGGGCCCATAAAAGCGGCCGCCCAGCCAGGCAGCGCTACAGCTGCGAGCAGCGGAAGCAAACAAAGAGGGCGGCTAACAGGGGAGTTTGAGAGGGAGTTCTCATTGGAGGAGAAGGTACCTGTATTTGCACCTGTCCTTGTTGGTCTTGTGTGTTGGTTTGTAGGGGCCGGCAGGGGCTGGGGGCTGTGAGGGACGCCGAGCCCTGAGTATTGGGCGGGGCTTGGCTGATCAAGGGGCCCATAAAAGCGGCCGCCCAGCCAGGCAGCGCTACAGCTGCGAGCAGCGGAAGCAAACAAACAGGGCGGCTAACAGGGGAGTTTGAGAGGGAGTTCTCATTGGAGGAGAAGGTACCTGTATTTGCACCAGTCCTTGTTGGTCTTGTGTGTTGGTTTGTAGGGGCCGGCAGGGGCTGGGGGCTGTGAGGGACGCCGAGCCCTGAGTATTGGGCGGGGCTTGGCTGATCAAGGGGCCCATAAAAGCGGCCGCCCAGCCAGGCAGCGGTACAGCTGCGAGCAGCGGAATCAAACAAACAGGGCGGCTAACAGGGGAGTTTGAGAGGGAGTTCTCATTGGAGGAGAAGGTACCTGTATTTGCACCTGTCCTTGTTGGTCTTGTGTGTTGGTTTGTAGGGGCCGGCAGGGGCTGGGGGCTGTGAGGGACGCCGAGCCCTGAGTATTGGGCGGGGCTTGGCTGATCAAGGGGCCCATAAAAGCGGCCGCCCAGCCAGGCAGCGGTACAGCTGCGAGCAGCGGAAGCAAACAAACAGGGCGGCTAACAGGGGAGTTTGAGAGGGAGTTCTCATTGGAGGAGAAGGTACCTGTATTTGCACCTGTCCTTGTTGGTCTTGTGTGTTGGTTTGTAGGGGCCGGCAGGGGCTGGGGGCTGTGAGGCACGCCGAGCCCTGAGTATTGGGCGGGGCTTGGCTGATCAAGGGGCCCATAAAAGAGGCCGCCCAGCCAGGCAGCGCTACAGCTGCGAGCAGCGGAAGCAAACAAACAGGGCGGCTAACAGGGGAGTTTGAGAGGGAGTTCTCATTGGAGGAGAAGGTACCTGTATTTGCACCTGTCCTTGTTGGTCTTGTGTGTTGGTTTGTAGGGTCCGCCAGGGGCTGGGGGCTGTGAGGGACGCCGAGCCCTGAGTATTGGGCGGGGCTTGGCTGATCAAGGGGCCCATAAAAGCGGCCGCCCAGCCAGGCAGCGCTACAGCTGCGAGCAGCGGAAGCAAACAAACAGGGCGGCTAACAGGGGAGTTTGAGAGGGAGTTCTCATTGGAGGAGAAGGTACCTGTATTTGCACCTGTCCTTGTTGGTCTTGTGTGTTGGTTTGTAGGGGCCGGCAGGGGCTGGGGGCTGTGAGGGACGCCGAGCCCTGAGTATTGGGCGGGGCTTGGCTGATCAAGGGGCCCATAAAAGCGGCCGCCCAGCCAGGCAGCGCTACAGCTGCGAGCAGCGGAAGCAAACAAACAGGGCGGCTAACAGGGGAGTTTGAGAGGGAGTTCTCATTGGAGGAGAAGGTACCTGTATTTGCACCTGTCCTTGTTGGTCTTGTGTGTTGGTTTGTAGGGGCCGGCAGGGGCTGGGGGCTGTGAGGGACGCCGAGCCCTGAGTATTGGGCGGGGCTTGGCTGATCAAGGGGCCCATAAAAGCGGCCGCCCAGCCAGGCAGCGCTACAGCTGCGAGCAGCGGAAGCAAACAAACAGGGCGGCTAACAGGGGAGTTTGAGAGGGAGTTCTCATTGGAGGAGAAGGTACCTGTATTTGCACCTGTCCTTGTTGGTCTTGTGTGTTGGTTTGTAGGGGCCGGCAGGGGCTGGGGGCTGTGAGGGACGCCGAGCCCTGAGTATTGGGCGGGGCTTGGCTGATCAAGGGGCCCATAAAAGCGGCCGCCCAGCCAGGCAGCGCTACAGCTGCGAGCAGCGGAAGCAAACAAACAGGGCGGCTAACAGGGGAGTTTGAGAGGGAGTTCTCATTGGAGGAGAAGGTACCTGTATTTGCACCTGTCCTTGTTGGTCTTGTGTGTTGGTTTGTAGGGGCCGGCAGGGGCTGGGGGCTGTGAGGGACGCCGAGCCCTGAGTATTGGGCGGGGCTTGGCTGATCAAGGGGCCCATAAAAGCGGCCGCCCAGCCAGGCAGCGCTACAGCTGCGAGCAGCGGAAGCAAACAAACAGGGCGGCTAACAGGGGAGTTTGAGAGGGAGTTCTCATTGGAGGAGAAGGTACCTGTATTTGCACCTGTCCTTGTTGGTCTTGTGTGTTGGTTTGTAGGGGCCGGCAGGGGCTGGGGGCTGTGAGGGACGCCGAGCCCTGAGTATTGGGCGGGGCTTGGCTGATCAAGGGGCCCATAAAAGCGGCCGCCCAGCCAGGCAGCGGTACAGCTGCGAGCAGCGGAAGCAAACAAACAGGGCGGCTAACAGGGGAGTTTGAGAGGGAGTTCTCATTGGAGGAGAAGGTACCTGTATTTGCACCTGTCCTTGTTGGTCTTGTGTGTTGGTTTGTAGGGGCCGGCAGGGGCTGGGGGCTGTGAGGGACGCCGAGCCCTGAGTATTGGGCGGGGCTTGGCTGATCAAGGGGCCCATAAATGCGGCCGCCCAGCCAGGCAGCGGTACAGCTGCGAGCAGCGGAAGCAAACAAACAGGGCGGCTAACAGGGGAGTTTGAGAGGGAGTTCTCATTGGAGGAGAAGGTACCTGTATTTGCACCTGTCCTTGTTGGTCTTGTGTGTTGGTTTGTAGGGGCCGGCAGGGGCTGGGAGCTGTGAGGGACGCCGAGCCCTGAGTATTGGGCGGGGCTTGGCCGATCAAGGGGCCCATAAAAGCGGCCGCCCAGCCAGGCAGCGCTACAGCTGCGAGCAGCGGAAGCAAACAAACAGGGCGGCTAACAGGGGAGTTTGAGAGGGAGTTCTCATTGGAGGAGAAGATACCTGTATTTGCACCTGTCCTTGTTGGTCTTGTGTTTTGGTTTGTAGGGGCCGGCAGGGGCTGGGGGCTGTGAGGGACGCCGAGCCCTGAGTATTGGGCGGGGCTTGGCCGATCAAGGGGCCCATAAAAGCGGCCGCCCAGCCAGGCAGCGCTACAGCTGCGAGCAGCGGAAGCAAACAAACAGGGCGGCTAACAGGGGAGTTTGAGAGGGAGTTCTCATTGGAGGAGAAGGTACCTGTATTTGCACCTGTCCTTGTTGGTCTTGTGTGTTGGTTTGTAGGGGCCGGCAGGGGCTGGGGGCTGTGAGGGACGCCGAGCCCTGAGTATTGGGCGGGGCTTGGCCGATCAAGGGGCCCATAAAAGCGGCCGCCCAGCCAGGCAGCGCTACGGCTGCGAGCAGCGAAAGCAAACAAACAGGGCGGCTAACAGGGGAGTTTGAGAGGGAGTTCTCATTGGAGGAGAAGGTACCTGTATTTGCACCTGTCCTTGTTGGTCTTGTGTGTTGGTTTGTAGGGGCCGGCAGGGGCTGGGGGCTGTGAGGGACGCCGAGCCCTGAGTATTGGGCGGGGCTTGGCTGATCAAGGGGCCCATAAAAGCGGCCGCCCAGCCAGGCAGCGCTACGGCTGCGAGCAGCGGAAGCAAACAAACAGGGCGGCTAACAGGGGAGTTTGAGAGGGAGTTCTCATTGGAGGAGAAGGTACCTGTATTTGCACCTGTCCTTGTTGGTCTTGTGTGTTGGTTTGTAGGGGCCGGCAGGGGCTGGGGGCTGTGAGGGACGCCGAGCCCTGAGTATTGGGCGGGGCTTGGCTGATCAAGGGGCCCGTAAAAGCGGACGCCCAGCCAGGCAGCGCTACGGCTGCGAGCAGCGGAAGCAAACAAACAGGGCGGCTAACAGGGGAGTTTGAGAGGGAGTTCTCATTGGAGGAGAAGGTACCTGTATTTGCACCTGTCCTTGTTGGTCTTGTGTGTTGGTTTGTAGGGGCCGGCAGGGGCTGGGGGCTGTGAGGGACGCCGAGCCCTGAGTATTGGGCGGGGCTTGGCTGATCAAGGGGCCCATAAAAGCGGCCGCCCAGCCAGGCAGCGCTACAGCTGCGAGCAGCGGAAGCAAACAAACAGGGCGGCTAACAGGGGAGTTTGAGAGGGAGTTCTCATTGGAGGAGAAGGTACCTGTATTTGCACCTGTCCTTGTTGGTCTTGTGTGTTGGTTTGTAGGGGCCGGCAGGGGCTGGGGGCTGTGAGGGACGCCGAGCCCTGAGTATTGGGCGGGGCTTGGCTGATCAAGGGGCCCATAAAAGCGGCCGCCCAGCCAGGCAGCGCTACAGCTGCGAGCAGCGGAAGCAAACAAACAGGGCGGCTAACAGGGGAGTTTGAGAGGGAGTTCTCATTGGAGGAGAAGGTACCTGTATTTGCACCTGTCCTTGTTGGTCTTGTGTGTTGGTTTGTAGGGGCCGGCAGGGGCTGGGGGCTGTGAGGGACGCCGAGCCCTGAGTATTGGGCGGGGCTTGGCTGATCAAGGGGCCCATAAAAGCGGCCGCCCAGCCAGGCAGCGCTACAGCTGCGAGCAGCGGAAGCAAACAAACAGGGCGGCTAACAGGGGAGTTTGAGAGGGAGTTCTCATTGGAGGAGAAGGTACCTGTATTTGCACCTGTCCTTGTTGGTCTTGTGTGTTGGTTTGTAGGGGCCGGCAGGGGCTGGGGGCTGTGAGGGACGCCGAGCCCTGAGTATTGGGCGGGGCTTGGCTGATCAAGGGGCCCATAAAAGCGGCCGCCCAGCCAGGCAGCGCTACAGCTGCGAGCAGCGGAAGCAAACAAACAGGGCGGCTAACAGGGGAGTTTGAGAGGGAGTTCTCATTGGAGGAGAAGGTACCTGTATTTGCACCTGTCCTTGTTGGTCTTGTGTGTTGGTTTGTAGGGGCCGGCAGGGGCTGGGGGCTGTGAGGGACTCCGAGCCCTGAGTATTGGGCGGGGCTTGGCCGATCAAGGGGCCCATAAAAGCGGCCGCCCAGCCAGGCAGCGCTACGGCTGCGAGCAGCGAAAGCAAACAAACGGGGCGGCTAACAGGGGAGTTTGAGAGGGAGTTCTCATTGGAGGAGAAGGTACCTGTATTTGCACCTGTCCTTGTTGGTCTTGTGTGTTGGTTTGTAGGGGCCGGCAGGGGCTGGGGGCTGTGAGGGACGCCGAGCCCTGAGTATTGGGCGGGGCTTGGCCGATCAAGGGGCCCATAAAAGCGGCCGCCCAGCCAGGCAGCGCTACGGCTGCGAGCAGCGGAAGCAAACAAACAGGGCGGCTAACAGGGGAGTTTGAGAGGGAGTTCTCATTGGAGGAGAAGGTACCTGTATTTGCACCTGTCCTTGTTGGTCTTGTGTGTTGGTTTGTAGGGGCCGGCAGGGGCTGGGGGCTGTGAGGGACGCCGAGCCCTGAGTATTGGGCGGGGCTTGGCTGATCAAGGGGCCCATAAAAGCGGCCGCCCAGCCAGGCAGCGCTACGGCTGCGAGCAGCGGAAGCAAACAAACAGGGCGGCTAACAGGGGAGTTTGAGAGGGAGTTCTCATTGGAGGAGAAGGTACCTGTATTTGCACCTGTCCTTGTTGGTCTTGTGTGTTGGTTTGTAGGGGCCGGCAGGGGCTGGGGGCTGTGAGGGACGCCGAGCCCTGAGTATTGGGCGGGGCTTGGCTGATCAAGGGGCCCATAAAAGCGGCCGCCCAGCCAGGCAGCGCTACAGCTGCGAGCAGCGGAAGCAAACAAACAGGGCGGCTAACAGGGGAGTTTGAGAGGGAGTTCTCATTGGAGGAGAAGGTACCTGTATTTGCACCTGTCCTTGTTGGTCTTGTGTGTTGGTTTGTAGGGGCCGGCAGGGGCTGGGGGCTGTGAGGGACGCCGAGCCCTGAGTATTGGGCGGGGCTTGGCTGATCAAGGGGCCCATAAAAGCGGCCGCCCAGCCAGGCAGCGCTACAGCTGAGAGCAGCGGAAGCAAACAAACAGGGCGGCTAACAGGGGAGTTTGAGAGGGAGTTCTCATTGGAGGAGAAGGTACCTGTATTTGCACCTGTCCTTGTTGGTCTTGTGTGTTGGTTTGGAGGGGCCGGCAGGGGCTGGGGGCTGTGAGGGACTCCGAGCCCTGAGTATTGGGCGGGGCTTGTCTGATCAAGAGGCCCATAAAAGCGGCCGCCCAGCCGGGCAGCGCTACAGCTGCGAGCAGCGGAAGCAAACAAACAGGGCGGCTAACAGGGGAGTTTGAGAGGGAGTTCTCATTGGAGGAGAAGGTACCTGTATTTGCACCTGTCCTTGTTGGTCTTGTGTGTTGGTTTGTAGGGGCCGGCAGGGGCTGGGGGCTGTGAGGGACGCCGAGCCCTGAGTATTGGGCGGGGCTTGGCTGATCAAGGGGCCCATAAAAGCGGCCGCCCAGCCAGGCAGCGCTACAGCTGCGAGCAGCGGAAGCAAACAAACAGGGCGGCTAACAGGGGAGTTTGAGAGGGAGTTCTCATTGGAGGAGAAGGTACCTGTATTTGCACCTGTCCTTGTTGGTCTTGTGTGTTGGTTTGTAGGGGCCGGCAGGGGCTGGGGGCTGTGAGGGACGCCGAGCCCTGAGTATTGGGCGGGGCTTGGCTGATCAAGGGGCCCATAAAAGCGGCCGCCCAGCCGGGCAGCGCTACAGCTGCGAGCAGCGGAAGCAAACAAACAGGGCGGCTAACAGGGGAGTTTGAGAGGGAGTTCTCATTGGAGGAGAAGGTACCTGTATTTGCACCTGTACTTGTTGGTCTTGTGTGTTGGTTTGTAGGGGCCGGCAGGGGCTGGGGGCTGTGAGGGACGCCGAGCCCTGAGTATTGGGCGGGGCTTGGCTGATCAAGGGGCCCATAAAAGCGGCCGCCCAGCCGGGCAGCGCTACAGCTGCGAGCAGCGGAAGCAAACAAACAGGGCGGCTAACAGGGGAGTTTGAGAGGGAGTTCTCATTGGAGGAGAAGGTACCTGTATTTGCACCTGTCCTTGTTGGTCTTGTGTGTTGGTTTGTAGGGGCCGGCAGGGGCTGGGGGCTGTGAGGGACGCCGAGCCCTGAGTATTGGGCGGGGCTTGGCTGATCAAGGGGCCCATAAAAGCGGCCGCCCAGCCAGGCAGCGCTACAGCTGCGAGCAGCGGAAGCAAACAAACAGGGCGGCTAACAGGGGAGTTTGAGAGGGAGTTCTCATTGGAGGAGAAGGTACCTGTATTTGCACCTGTCCTTGTTGGTCTTGTGTGTTGGTTTGTAGGGGCCGGCAGGGGCTGGGGGCTGTGAGGGACGCCGAGCCCTGAGTATTGGGCGGGGCTTGGCTGATCAAGGGGCCCATAAAAGCGGCCGCCCAGCTAGGCAGCGCTACAGCTGCGAGCAGCGGAAGCAAACAAACAGGGCGGCTAACAGGGGAGTTTGAGAGGGAGTTCTCATTGGAGGAGAAGGTACCTGTATTTGCACCTGTCCTTGTTGGTCTTGTGTGTTGGTTTGTAGG
>NW_027054375.1:0-13000 GCF_011386835.1 Chrysemys picta bellii
ATGAGCTCTCTCTCTACAGAGAGGTTTCCATGTAATCAGTGGTGCTGAAGAGTGGAGCACCATGGAAATGACATTGACACCCCTGTAGCTGCAGTGCCTGGCAGAACAGTTATTTCTCTTTGTTTCAGGTAATGTGAATTTCTCTGTGAGTGCAGAGGCCCTGAAGACGGAGCTGCCCTGCGAGAACGAGGTAGCAGTGCTCCCTGAGACAGGGCAGAAGGATACAGTGATCAAACAGCTGTTAGTGGAGGTATGTGGGCCTCTTAGTCCCTGCAGTATAGAGAAGTGGTAAGTTTTCACACAGTGTGACATAGGCAATAAGCCGCGCTATAATGCTCTGTGTAGCATATCATGGTAACATTGCATAACCTCTCTCTTTCCTAGGGCAGCAATGGTTGCTGACATTGTTACCCAGTGAAATGAAATAGCACAGGGCAATGCTGCATACCCTCACCGTTGCAGGAAAGCAATAGCTCATTATACAGCGTCTATAATCAGTAACAAATGATACATAAAGCTGCATAGCCTCTCCGTGTGTCATAAAAAAGCAACGATAACTAATGACATTTCATGATACCAACAGTAACACCAGTTATAATAATGTGTAATATTGTCCCTTCCTGTTATCCGTACACCCTATTGCTGTCCTGTAATGGAAAGAGAAAATCTGCAGCATTACAGTATGTAGAATTGCTGATATTCCACTATGTAGTAAGTTGTCTTTAACTTATCGCATCATCTGATGTTAGCAATGACACATAGTGCATGTCCTCTCTGTTATAGGGGCATTAAGGTACCATCTTGCACAGTGTGCTTCAGGTAACTAGTAACCCATGCAATAGAGCTGCACTATTCTTCCCTTGGGTGTGAAGAGACAATAACTTATTAGTAGCTGGTTTTTATTTTATTCTAACCAATTATTATTTTATGAATCTACAAGCATCAGTCCATGGAAATTTGCAAATCTCCCTCTTCCTTTGATTCACCCACTTGGCCCTTTACATTTCTCTCTGTCTTCATTCATTGTCTCTCCACTTTTGTCGAACTCTCTCTTCTCCCCACCTCTCCTGCTGCCTCTCTGTCCCTTTCTGAAGATTCCCCGCCCTGTCCTCACACAGACTCTGTTCCTGATGCCAGATGCTCAGTCTGTCTGCAGCTTCTCACCTTTCTCATTTTCCTTCCCCTCCCAAGCCCGAAGGGATTGAGACGGAAGCAACCTTCAACTCTCTGCTCTGTGCAAATGGTAAGGACCTCTCTGCTCCTTCTTCATCTATGTCCTTTGCCAGCGGATGAAGAGTGACAGCCCCAAGGAGGGAGTGGGATTATTTGGGAGACATTTGAGGGTGCAGTGAGAACTTGGGGTGTCAGGATAGAGACTAAGCAATGGTGGGGATGTTTCTGTGTGGAGAGTCGAGACACATTTCCTAATCATGAGGACATTGCTTGGAACATTGAGATCTAGGGCTTGACAAAGTCCCGGAGACTAGACTGCATGAGCAATCCTGGCCCAAGTCCCTGGAGGATGGGCTTAAAGGGGTTTAACGGGACTTTTCCATCTCTAATCTCTTATTCTATAGAGTGAAATTACAAACTGGATTCTACCATCTGCCAATTGCCAGCAAACAGGAAGGGCCAAAGAACTGGAGACTGCAGTTTCCCATCGGGCCAGGTGGTGCACCTCACTCCATAGAAAGAGCGGAGTTTTTCCCATGGGTCACAGGACCCCAAGCCAGAGGGGACAGTTGGGCGTCTCACTGTCCAGCTAGGAGGAATGGAGCTGCTGAAAGCAGGGGTTCCCCATGCAGGGGGCGGGTGGAAGGCAGCATTCCAGGTTCTGCTCTGGGACCCATTCACTGCTGAGCATGGGGGCATTTTATTGCATCCTATCTGTCTGATTTTTTCCCTCAGGAAATTCAGAAGCAGGGAAGATTTCCCTGAAGCTTCCACTGAACGTGGTGCAGGGCTCAGCCAGAGCCTATGTGACAGTGCTGGGTGAGTGCAGCAACTCAGAAAGGACCTGCCCTGGCAGCTGCGGCCACTGCTCCTTGTTTGCCTGCTGTGCCAGCCTTTCCACCTGGTCAGCTACTCACTCCCTTCATCAGTGTCCCCATCATCTCCCCATTCATCTCTCCTTGTCTCTTTTCCTGTTCCTGTTCTCCTTTCCCTGACCTCCCTTTATCAGTTTCTCTGTGTGTTGGCCTTTCTGTCTAAGTATCCCTATTCCTATCCCAGACATCTTCCTACCCTTCCTTCTCCCCATTCTCTCTCTCTGTGTTTCCTCTTTCAGGGTATGGCTCTGTCCTGTTTTTCCCTCTGTCCTTCTCTCTCACCTGTTACTGCCTGTGCTCTGTGATGCACTCTGCCTCCGCAGGCCACCTCTGGGCCACACTGACTCCCTGTGTCTCCATCCCCAGGCGATATCCTGGGCACAGCCATGCAGAACCTGCAGCAGCTCCTCCAGATGCCCTTCGGCTGTGGGGAGCAGAACATGGTCCTGTTTGCCCCCAACATCTACGTCCTGGACTATCTGAATAAAACGGGGCAGCTGAGCGAGGAGACCAAATCCAAGGCCATCGGCTACTTAGTCAGTGGTGAGGAGGGACGGGGCTTTTCTTTCTTCACTTGCTCCCTTCCAAGGTTGTGCTGGGAGCTTTCTGTTTCTGCCTGACCTACAGACAGAGCTTCCCTCAGCTGAGGACAGAGGGACTGGGTTGTGTGTCTGGGGAGTGGGGTCCCCATTCGACACACTCTTGGCTCACTATTGTCAGTTGTCTGAGCACTACGGTTACGCGCACTCATTGCTCCACGAGAGCTACTGGCTGTTGTGTCCATCCTATGAGTCACCCCTATAGTGTGGAAATGCTGCACACAGTAGCCAGGTGAAATGGCTTCTCAGCCTGGGTGCTCTAGCTAACCAGACTGTGTGGTACTCCCCCTACTGGAATACGATGGTGCTGCCCATGTGTTGTATGTCAGTTCCCTCTGCTGACTAGCTCGTGGGATGGAGATGTGTATGTTTGTGTACCAGTGCTGGCTAGTACACATCCGGGCCAGGAGCCCCTTTACTGGCTGAGCTGGTGAGCTGCTCTCTCACCCTCTATTGTTTGATGTATAAATCCTGCTTTAACTTTCCATTTCAGGTTATCAGAGGCAGCTGAATTACAAGCACCTGGATGGCTCTTACAGCACATTTGGGGAGCGTTACAGGCAGCCGGGGAATACGTGGTGAGATTTCTTGCCAGTCATGCCTCCCCTAAACCTCCTCTGTTATATAGTTATAAAGGAAGTGTTAAATTTTAGTCAACTGCTGATGCTGTTAAAGGCCTGAGGGCTCGCTGGAGCTTTCACAGTCTCTTGGCATATCACACCAAAGGGAATAGGTTTCATCAGCCTGCTGTGTATAAAAAGCACCTGTTCCCACTGGCCTTGAGGAGAGAGAGAACTGAAGAGGCAAAGGGGATGGGATGGTTTCAGATCATTTTTGAAAAGAGATGAAGAGATCCAGGGGAGGCTGTTGCAGACAGGGAGCTGCAGAGGGGAGACTCTCATACCCGTAGTGGTGAAACCGGGTTAGAGGTATAGAGCAACCTGGTGCTAGATAGGACCATAGGAATTGCTATGCTATCGATCGCCCATTATCAAGATCATTAATAGGTATATTAAACAACACCAGTCCTAGTACTGAACCTCGCAGCACCCCACTGTTAGCCTTGTGCTATGATGGAATTGATCATTTAATTCTAGTCTTTGTTTTCTGTCCCTGAACCAATTTCTGATCCACGACAACACTTTGACCCTCATCCCATGATTATTCAATTCATTTAGACTTTCCAAAAGGCTTTCGAGAAGGTCTGTCATAAGAGACTACTGAAGAAATTATGTCAATCAATTCTCTTTCATTCAGCTCTTTATTGACATGTTCAGGGAATTCTAAGAGATTAGTGAGACACAATTTTCCTTTGCAGAAGCCATGCTGCTTAGACCCCATCAGATCATGATCTTCTGAATCTTTTATTATGCTATTTTTAATTGTCATTTTGACTAGTTTACTAAGTACAGGCAAACTGGTGTATAACTCCTTGGAACTCCCATGGAGCCCTGTTTAAATATAGATTCAACATTTGCAACCCTGCGGCCCTCTGCTATAAGAGCTGTATTTAGCATGAAGAGGGCTCCTAAGTTTGAGAGACTGGTTGTGTCCAGGGAGGATTTTATAAACAGGAAGAGAGAGTTTGAACTGGATCCTGAAATCAGTGTGAAGGAGACTGTGGAGGTGGGTGAAGGTGGAGGCACTGTATTCCTGCTCTCTGCCCCATGGCCACCAGCTCTCTGGCCCCTGCTGCTTCCCCTCAGGCTGGCGATGCCCCAGGACCCCATCCCCTCCAGCGAGCACAGGGCATGGGAGGGAGCTCTCACCGCTGTCCGCACTCTGTCGCAGGCTGACGGCCTTCGTCCTCAAGTCCTTCGCGCAGGCCCGCTCTCACATCTTCATTGAGGAGAAGCACATCCAGGATGCCCTGGCCTGGCTCGCTGGCAAGCAGAAGGAAAACGGCTGCTTCCGGAGCTCCGGGACGCTCCTGAACAATGCCATAAAGGTGACGTATCTGCCCAGCTGGCTTCCCATGGGACCCATACAGGACTTCAGTGACATGGAGAGAGCTACAACTCTGCATGGGAACAGCTCAGACACGTCAGCACATGGGGCCAGGGTGGGAGGAGCAGGGGATGACGTGGGCCTGGGAATTACCCTGGAGATATGGATGGGCAGATACTGTACTGTACGTGGGACCTACTATGGGGAGGAGAAAGGAGGGGGCAGATACATGGTAACTACCATGGGAGGTAAGTGGGGACAGAAACGCAGAGTGTGTCTACACGGCAGCTGGGAGTGTACTTCCCAGCACAGGCAGACAGCCACGAAAATAGCAGTGTGGCCATGGCAGCTCAGGCTAGTTGCCCAAGTACATACTCCAAGCTTGAGCATGACTGTATTTGGGCAGCTAGCCAGAGCTGCCACCCATGGCCACACTGCCTTTGTTAGTGTACCAGATTGGGCAGAGCTGGTGTGTGCATGTCTCACGTTCTCCGCTGCAGTGTAGACATACCCATTTGTGAGAGCTATCATGGGGCATGGCAAGAGTGGGCAGATAAAGGGCATGAGGATGTAGTATGTAGAGGGCCCAGCAGGGAAAGGCTTTAGGTGCTGCGTGGGGTTAATGTGTCTCTCTCTGTGGTTCCCTGCAGGGCGGGGTGGACGATGAGGTCACGCTCTCTGCTTACATCACCATCGCACTGCTAGAGATTCCTCTGCCCATCACTGTACGTATCCACACTCACAAAGTCCCCGTCATGAGTTCCCCTGGGTCAGCAGCCTCCCCTCTCCCCCACTCCCTGTACCCATCCGAGTCCTGATAGTGGCAGCCTGCTGCCTTGATAAAGGGACCTTTAAGGAAAGGAGAGAAAAAAACAGTCTGGAAAGGCTTTGGCTCTGGCTCCAGAATGAGACGGTCCCCAGGCCTCAGAAGCATCTGGGTGTGCAGTACTGGTTCTGGCCGAGCTCTGCTTCTTTGATTGGCTCTTTATTTATTTGTTTTTTTTAATATGCACAATGGAAAAAAAGAATTCCAAATTCATGTCAAAAGAGCTGTAGTGCTCGGTCACTGTCTCCTGTGTGTCTGGCTGCAGCTCAGATGGGTCTGACTGATGGAAGCTTTTCAGCCTGACAGCGTGGCTACTCCCTTCTTCATTTATTCCTGTTTGTTTTATATAGTCTCTGTAAATGTACTAGGGGTCTAGTGTTAGGGGGTTTATTCCTTCACCCTCTCACTTCCCTGGTCCTTCTTGCACGAACAGAGAGCAGCAATACCCAAAGTCCAAAGGTGCAAACAATTTGATGTTTATTGGGGTAAACTTCCAGCAAGCATGATTCCAATTTCCTTCTTCAGTGTCCCCCTTCCCAGCTCTGACACCACAGAGCCTTGCCTGTGTCCCTGTTCCCATTCCCTGTTCCTATTCCCAGCCAGCGAAACATGATTCTAATTCCCCTACCCCCAGTCCCTGTTCCCATCCCTCCCCTTACTTCCTGATTGACTGCAGACTATATAGTAAAACTTGAATTCTGCTTAGCTATACCTTAACCAATCATTTTACTGAAATTTAACTAACCAATAATATATATACCTAGCTCATAGAGCTGGAAAGGACCATCAAGTCCAGCCCCCTGCCTTCACTAGCAGGACCAAGTACTGATTTTGCCCTAGATTCCTAAGTGTCCCCCTCAAGGATCAAACTCATAACCGTGGGTTTAGTACGCCAATGCTCAAACCACAGAGCTATCTACTTATCCTAATGTATTATAACATGGTTATTTAACCAATTATATCCCACCACCTTAATTAGTTTACACCCAACAAAATTAATTATACAGCAGACAGAAACAATCACAGAATCAAACTGAGATTATACAGACAAACAATAGGGAAGTGGAGACTATAGAAGAACAAAGAGATGAGGGTTTCACATCCCAGCTATTGATAAGTGAGTTCTTGCCAGACAGGACGCTATCAAACTAAGTTTCCTTTTACGTTTTCTAGGCTCTTCCCTTTCTCTGGAGGTGATAGGCATTATCAGGACAGGATTGTATTCCTAACAGCCCAATAGCACCTTATTTCAATGTGACTAGTTTGGAATGTGAGGATGTGACCGTACATTTCCCAGTTTATGGCTGCCTCTGCTGCTTAGCTGAAGGCCTTAGCCTAAGAACAGAGCTTCAGACTGTCACAGTACGAGAAGGCCCTTACACAGGCAGACAGTGATTTTGATTCTTTCTTTTATACCTCTATTACTAGCTAAGTGATAAGAATACACCTAAATTCTTAAAGTATAGGCCTTTACAGACAGGCCTGAATATCTATATCCTAACATCTAGTCATGCTTTTCATTGGATGAATGACTGGGAGGGATTATATACTAGTTGACAGCTGTTGGCCCATTGCTATCCATGGCAGTCTGTTTCATTTGCCTTCCACATGTTTTCTTGGTTAAAATTCAATAAATAGCCCTAGACACCTCAGATTACCTTAATTTCTCCAAATTGTGAAGGCCTCGTATCTAACATGGCTACCCCATGGAAGGCAGGAATGTGATTTTTGTAACTGCTGAGGCTGTCTCAGCTAGACACATTTAAGACACATTTCTGTGCTCAGTGGCCCACAGTGATGGGGTGACCAAATTACTACAAGAGTCTGAGTTCACTGGGACCATGCAAGTGACTGGTGTCAAACAGTCACTCATCCCATCACCAGCATCTGTGTTATATTAGATCCACTGCACATCTTATTTAAATCCATCTGTGCTCTGTGGCCATGAGATGACAGCCAGCACAGGCAGTGCCCAAAGCCTAGCTCATATCGTCACACTGCAAACACTGATTATTTCCCCTCTATGCTCTCCGCAGCACTCTGTGGTCCGTAGTGCTTTATTCTGCCTGGAAACAGCCATGGAGCAGGGAGGAAGCCACGTGTACACAAAGGCACTGATGGCCTACGCCTTCACCCTGGCAGGGAAGGAGGAGAAGCACAGGGCACTGCTGGACTCGCTTGATAAGGAAGCTGTGAAAGAGGGTGAGACCTGTTTATGGGCTCTTCTTCTGCATCCCGGTCCACTGGCCCTATGTAGCCTGGCAGGAGAAGGGTTTGATTGTTATTGCTATAACCTTCAGTGTGTACTGCGGCAGGTCGGGATTCTTTAGTCTCTTCACACATTTTAGATCAATGAGCCTTAAAAACCTTGGCACTGGCCATTCCTGGGATCTGACTTCATAAAATGTGGGAGACACAGGCACAGGTGCAGCAACCTAATTAGACACTGAGAGTTTCCACATCTGGACTGTATCAGCCCACTAGAGGGATTATTTAATACCTTCATGCTTTGTATTGACATGCCCAGCAAGGGTTGGGACTCCATTCTCCATCCTCAGTGACAGTATGTCAGTAACCCTCTTGGCAAAAACCAGATATTCGGTAAGAAACATTTCCTTTTCTCCTCCCTCTCCCTTCTCCCCCTGCAGATGGCTCCGTTCACTGGCAGAGGCCTGGGAAGCAGCCAGAAGCTGATCTCCCGTTCTATCACCCCCGTGCTCCCTCCGCCGAGGTGGAGATGACGTCCTACGTGCTTCTCGCTTACCTTCCCATACGGCCGGCACCATCCCAAGAAGACCTATTATTAGCAGCTCAAATTGCAACGTGGATCAGCAAGCAGCAGAATCCCAACGGGGGCTTTTCCTCCACCCAGGTGAGCTGTTCCCATCCCCAGCCTCAGACACCCAGGGCAGGAGGGGGAGGCAGGAGATATATATATCAGGTTGCCACAGAAGAACGAATAACCTAGCATTGAAACAGAGACAGACTCCTTCTGGGAGGGGGAAGGGGTGACAGTGCCCTCGCTGCAGGGTTTAGAGAACCTCTGTTTCTGAGGGGGTTAGATCATGGGATAGTCACAGCATGGAGCATGGCTACATCAGATCCCCACAGGCCTTAGTGGGCTAATGGCAGGAGACTGGACAAGTGATGCTCTTGTGTACAGAGGGCAGACTTGTCGCCCTGAGCATCCAGCAACATGACGCTTTCCTCAGCTCCCCCCAGCACTGACCCCATCCAGCCCAGCCAATCCAGCTCGGGAGCTGAGGACTCCCCAGAGAAGCAGCAGCAGTTAGCCACTGCCAGACACACCTTGTGGAGCTAGGGTGACCAGACGTCCCGATAAAATTGGGACTGTCCCTATATTTAGGTGTTTGTCCCGCGTCCTGCTCCGCTTTTTTTTTTTTTTTTTGCTCTGCCGGCAGCCCCCCCGCCCCATGTGTCCCGATATTTTCTTCCCCTCATCTGGTCACCCTAGATGCGGTGGGGGCACCATCCCGAGTTATGTAGAACCAGAAAGTGCCACCTGATTAAAGGCAGCCCAAAACACATCCCGCTTGAAGACAGTGCATGAAGTGTTTCCCTTTGGAAGACTACTTCACGGAAGGATTTGGTTAACACAGTAGGGTTGTAATTCTGTTTTCCTGCTGCTGAGGCACGTGGGTGCATCTGCCTCTGTTATCTGTCTGCCCTGTCAGCTGTCCCTTCAGGTTGCTCCTTCACGGGAGGGTGGGTGGCTTCTTCCCTCAGCTCCCTGTAGTGGAGTGTCAGAATTCCCAAGGCCTACGTTCCCAAAGGTACTTAGACACTTGGCTGCTTTCAGTGGGAGAAAGGTGCTAAAATACCTTGGAGGATCTGGGTCCAGGGAATAGGTGAATGGCTTGTGGGAGTGATGGGTAGAGAATGGGTGGAAATGGGAAAAACTAACCTTTCTGAGCAGGGCGGTGCTGTGTGGTAGGAGCCGGTGGGGTAGGGGCTCCAGGCCCATAGAAATGGCTCATTCATTCCCTTGGGCGCCTGGGCCCATCTCTTGTCTGGCAGGACACAGTGGTGGCGCTCCAGGCCCTGTCCCGATATGGAGCCTCTACTTACACCAAGAGCGGAGGAGCATCCACAGTGACCCTGCAATCCACAGGGAACTTTCAGACCCAGTTCCAGGTGGATCACACGAACCGTCTGCTGCTCCAGCGTGTGGCACTGCCAGAGGTGCCAGGAGACTACAGCACGGGGGTGACAGGAGAAGGATGTGTCTATGTGCAGGTGAGGGGCCCAGGGGCAGGGGGAGAGGCTGCTGCTGAGGGCGCCTGGCTCATCCTGGAGGTGGCAGGGTGAGGTGGGATGGGTAGGGGAGGGAAGGGAGAAAGAGATGGAGATAAGGATGAGAAAAGAGGAAAAGGTGTGAGGAGAGAGCATGTCCAGAGTTAGGGAATGGGGAGCTAGTGAGAGGAGGAAGGAGAAAGAGAAGACAAAGGAGGAAATGAGATGGACCGGGGGAAGGAGGCAGAGGAGATAAGCAGAGAGGAGATACGCACAGGCTCACATAGAACTGTGCATTCTCTTCCAGACCAGCCTGAGGTACAACGTGCTCCCCAAGCCAGAAGAGGCACCATTCGCGCTGGAGGTGCACACGGTCCCTGAGACATGTGACAGCCCCCAGGTCCACAGGACTTTTAGCATTGCCATAAACATCAGGTAACTCCCCTCACAGGCCCAGGCCTTCCAGAGCAGCCCTAGTTTAGGTGCCAACTTTCTAATGTGCCAAGGGGTGCTCCCCCCCAGGCTCTGCCCCCATTCCACCCCTTCACTGAAGGCCCCATCACTGCTCTGCCTCTTCCCACCCCCATCATGCCCCCGCCCGCCTCTTCCCACCCCATTCCACCCCCTCCCCCAAGCGTGCCCCAACCTTGCTCCGCCCCCTCTCCGCAGCTCCTCCTGGACGCTTCAGGGCAGGAGGCACTGGGGAGAGGGAGAGGCGCTGATAGGGGGGCTGCCGGTGGGTGCTAAGCACCCATCAGTTTTTTTCTGTGGATGCTCCAGCCCCGGAGCACCCATGGAGTCAGCGCCTTTGAGCCCTACGGCTGGGGATGGGTCACTCCAGGAGATTGCAGGTGGACAAGCAGGTGGGGTGGGAGATGCTACAGATCGGGGGAGTGTGCACCTGTGCCAATCAGAGTTGAGGTGCATCAGCTCTGTGCTGAGATGTATTAAACCTTGTTTCATTTCCTGCTTGGTCTCCCAGTTACACAGGGAAACGCCCCGTCTCCAACATGGTCATCGTTGACGTTAAGATGCTGTCAGGATTCATTCCTGTGAAGTCATCAGTGAGGAAGGTAACAGCCTGTTCTGTGTATGGGCTATAACCTCTCCAGAGCCCCTTGTCTTCAGCCCCACCTGAGAGGTATCTGGCCCCCAGTGGGCTCCAATTCCTGACCCCTCATATTATGGGTGCAGCCTGGTCTCATCTGCAGCAGTAGGGCCCCCCATGTCGTCTGTTTCTCTTCTTTTCCACTGGAATCCTGAAGGGTCTGAGAGTCCCCACCCCACTTCTGTCACAGGGGCCAGTTCAGATCAGCCTTTCACCTGCAGATTTCCCAGCTGCAGGATCTGCAGTGTAGACAGCAGCTCCTTCCATGTCTGACTCCAGCCTGGGCTTATGGAGACCTTGTGCAGTGACCCCGGCATTGCAGACAGTGTTAGCCAGTCTAAGACCTAGAGAATGAGGAAGAACTATTAGGTCTGTTTGACTGAGGCTGGGTATACTGGAATTGGTGCTGCCTTTGATTGTGGTCCAGCCCCTCAGATGCACTTGACACCTCAGTCCACCAATTGGGTGGGGACACATACTACACCTCTTCCCTGACAGCCCCAGGGGAAAAAGCTCCCGGTGGTTCTCCATCACTAACCATTTTAAAATCGAGATTGGATGTTTGTCTTTGTCTAAAAGATCTGCTCTAGGAATTCTTTTGGGGAAGTTCTCTGGCCTGTGTTACACACATAGGCGTAATTTCACTTCTGTATTTGTGGCAGCGGGTGGGGGCAGCTCCAGTCAGGGCAATGGGGCTGCGCATGTGGGGTGGTGTGGGGGCAAATTCCACACCTGCCTAAGGATTGCAGTTTGGGGGGACAACACCCCCCAGTGTCCCCAAACTACACCCATGGTTATACAGGAGGTGAGATTACATGATCACAATGGTCCTCCTGGGTTTGGACTCCATGAATTTGTGGAAGCATCCCATTGCTTAGGGCTCTGGGGTGGTTCGAAGGGGGGCTCAGTTACATCCTGCTTCTCTCCCTTGGCTGCTGGCAGCTGGAAGGACATCACCACATCCACCGCACAGAACTGAGCACCAACCACGTGCTGCTCTACATGGAGCAGGTGAGTGGCTGCACGGGGCCGGAATGGGCCAGGAAGAGTCACCCCCAATGTACTCCCAATAGAAGTGCCCAGGGGAGGGGATCTCCCAAGCCTCAGCTTGGAAAGACAAACCCATGTATTCCTGCCCAGTGTTTCCCTTCAGCACTTCCCCAACACAGAGCCAGGGCCCTGATCTCCCCCCACCTACGGGTATCAGGGACAGCGGCTCATACCTGGGGTTGGGCAGGGCTTATCCCACCTCCCTCAGGGCCTGAATCCCTGCCAGGCCCTGCAGCCAAGGGGGGCAGATGCTGGACCTGCAGGATCATGGGGGGCACCGATGGGGGGAGGAGATGTGGAACGAGAGGGTGAAGTGGCTCAGAGCTTCCTGAGCCTCGTCTGTTTCCTTCTCAGGTGAGCAATGTGACTCTGAGCTTCTCCTTCGCGGTGGAACAGGACTTCCCCGTGCAGAGCCTGAAGCCGACGGTGGTGAAAGTCTATGATTACTATGAGACAGGTGTGTGTGCGGGTGGGGCTGGCAGCAGTGGAGGCTGGTGGGCCTGTCATAAGGGGGGAGAAGTCACATTCAGAGCCACAGTGAACCTGCTGGGATATGGGATTGAGCATCTCCCTGCTCCAGGATGAGACTGTGGGGCACACAGGGTTTACATGCTAGGGATCATCCTGCACTGACCTCATGCTCGCACCATGGGAGTATCTGAAGCTCCAGACCCCTCGGTCTGCTAATCCACGTAGGTTAGAGCCAAAGGGATCTAGGAGGGTCCTGGGTTCAGATCCTGCCCTGGGTGTGACCTGGGGGAGGCACATTCACTCCTCTGTTCCCAGCTAGGAAATTGGGGTGACAAAACCAGAGCCCAACGGCAACCCCAGTGGTCGTGTGTCAGGCAAGGTGCAAACGGACATAGGGCACTTGGCACAGACTCACTGGAGATGCCTGTTGTGCTGTAGCCTTGTGGTAACCTTTGCCTTCCTCCCATGGAGCCCAGCTGAGGTTCCTTCAATGCCCTTGGAGACAGGGCTCCCTCCTCTCCTGCCTGAGATCTCTGGTGCGGTGCCAGCTTTCTGCTGCAGGGCCTGGTGGAAGTGTGAGGAGTCTTGGTTGGGTCTCACACAGCCCTGATCACATCTCCCTTCCCTTGTGTCTTCCAGATGAATTTGCCATTGCTGAGTACAGCGCCCCCTGCAGCAAAGGTAGTGTATGAAGAGA
>NW_027054376.1:0-13000 GCF_011386835.1 Chrysemys picta bellii
CACAGAAGGACCCCCCCACCGCTGAATTGCCGACGACGACCGGGAGCACAGAAGGACTCCCGTCTAGGGCGCCAAAAACCCTGGCGCTGCTCCTGTTCCCGCCAGTCAGATTGGGGAAGCCTAAAAGAGAAGTCTCAGTCTGTGGCTGGGCACCAGAGAGAGGGGCTGTTTCCCTGGGGTCTGGAAACGGCCCTGGCAGCTGCAGATGGGTCATTACCCGTCCCTGATCAAAGCAACTGTAGGGTGCACGGTGCCCCCCGAAACAGACGAGAGGAGCAACTTCCCTGAGAGCAGAGCACCAAGCCACGGAGCTTCCACGAGCCAGGCCAGGCTAGAACGACCAGCATTGCAGCATTCCTAGACTCAGCCCTGCAGACCAGCCCGGCCACTTGGCCTTTGCAATGCTGCCCTGAGTGCAGAACGCTGGCAGGGCAGCGCGTCGAGCTTGGCCAGGCCCACAGGGCAGCCTCGGTGCATCAGGTACTTACGTGAGGGTGCGGATGCACTTGGCCGAATCCCGGATATCCCACACCTTGATGTAGGAGGTGGAGACAGTGAAGACCAACCCTGAGTGGCTGCGGTACTTGATGGACACCACATTATTGGGGTGGCCCTTTAGCGAGGCGATATCCTGGCCCGTCACCAGGTTCCACATTTTGCAGCTCTGGTCTGCGGGAGGAGGCAGGAGCACATGACACTGCGGGACCCTTCCTGTCCTCAGCAAAGGATCCCCATGGCTCCCTCCCCCCCGCCTCCCCCTGCTCCCACGAGTGCCCCAGGGGAGCTCAGTCCCTGTGGCCCATCCAGCCTCTGGTACCTCTGCCAGACCTGCCAACGGGGGGAGCGTCTATTAGTGCCAGGTGCGAGGTGAACATCCAGCCACTAGGAACCGGGCAGAGACCCCCAACAACTCGCTTCAGGGATGTCACCACACAGCTGTTCAGCCTAATGACTCGTGCAGCATTGCTGCCCTCTGCTGGGGGGACCCAGAACTGCACCGGCCCGTTGTGGCTTTCAGGCAGGCCGGTGCCGTCTGAGCAAGAGGCTCCTGTCCTGCCCCCGCAGTTTGAGGTGGCTCAGCCCCTCCCCTGGGTAACAGGCTCACTCCCCAATGATCACACCCAGAGCTCAGCAGCCGGCCCGCCCCTGAGGCGCGCACCTTTGGATCCGGAGAAGAGCAGCTCGTTGGTGGCGTCCACGCAGAGAACGGGCTTGGAGTGTCCTTCCGCCACGGAGATGCACTGCAGCGGGGCTGTCCGGGCGCTCCTGGCACCGCCCACGGGGTTAATGAGGCCCTTTCCGTGGGAGAGAGAGAGCAAGGGCGTCAGCAGGAGGGCGCTGGCTGGGTGACCCAGGACGAAGCCAGATCCCGCCCCACCAGGCTGCCAGGGCCTGCTAGTGGGGCTCCGGAGCAAAGCAAACCACAGACAGAAGCTGCTGGGCAGCCTGCTCCCCAGACAGGCCCCCCGGGGCAGGTCACACCCCGTTGGTGCTAAGGGCTCAGGGACTCATGCAGACCCTGCCTTGGCTTGGGGCAGGGGCTTGGAAAGGGAACGGGCTTCACCCCCTGGCCATCTCGCTGCTGGCACAGATGAGCGACCCCCCCACCCCCCTGTGAGAGCTGTGGGTGGCCCCTGTGCCCCATCCAGGCAAGATCCCAAAGCCAACAGAGTCCAGGCTGCTGCATGGCACACGCTGCCCCATCCCCTGTGGAGTCAGAAACTAGCAAGGACAGGCTGGCTCCGGACCCAACCCCCAGAACCTCCAGGCTTGAACAAACTGGGGCCCTGCTCCAGCTGTGCTGTGTGGGGCATAAGGGCACCACCCTGTGGCCAGCGGGGGGGAAGCGCCCTCTCTCCATCTGACCCACTCCGGTTTTGCAATGAGCTTCACCCTGCTTTGGCAGATGGGGAAGGGATTTTTAACAGGTCACAATCGAATCAATGGCAGAGCTGGGAACGGATTTGTTCCTGTGCTTTGTCAGGGAGTTTTTTAGCAGATGGTGTAGTTTCTTTAGGTAATCCTCAGTGGGATCAGAGGATAATGGCCTGTAGAATGTGGTGTTAGAGAGCTGTCTAGCAGCCTCCTGGTCATATTCCAATTTATTCATGATGACGACAGCACCTCCTTTGTCAGCCTTTTTGATTATGATGTCAGGGTTGTTTCTGAGGCTGTAGATGGCGTTGTGTTCAGCATGGCTGAGGTTATGTGGCAAGTGATGTTGCTTTTCCACAATTTCAGCCTTTGCACGTCGACGGAAGCAATCTATGTAGAAATCCAGTCTGTTGTTTCGACCGTCCGGAGGAGTCCATGCAGAATCCTTTTTTTTTGTAGTGCTGGTAGGGAGGATTCTGTGGGTTAGTATGCTGTTCAGAGGTATGTTGGAAATATTCTTTGAGTCGGAGACGTCGAAAGTAGGATTCTAGGTCACCGCAGAACTGTATCATATTCATGGGTCTGGAGGGACAAAAGGAGAGGCCCCGAGATAGGACAGACTCTTCTGCTGGGCTAAGAGTATAGCTGGAAAGATTAACAATATTGCTGGGTGGGTTAAGGGAACTACTGTTGTGGCTGCTTGTGGCATGTAGCAGTTTAGATAGTTTAGTGTCCTTTTTCCTTTGTAGAGAGGCAAAGTTTGTCTTGTAAATGGCGTGTCTAGTTTTTGTAAAGTCTATCCATGAGGAAGTTTGTGTGGAAGGTTGGTTTCTTATGAGAGTATCCAGTTCTGAGAGCTCATTCTTAATCTTTCCCTGTTTGCTGTATAGGATGCTGATCAGGTGGTTTCGCAGTTTCTTTGAGAGTGTGTGACACAGTCTCTCAGCATAGTCTGTGTGATATGTAGATTGTAATGGATTTTTTACCTTTAGTCCTTTTGGTATGAGGTCCATCTGCTTGCATTTGGAAAGGAAGATGATGTTTGTCTGTATCTGTACGAGTTTTTTCATGAGGTTGATGGATTTCCATTCCATACGGCTAAATGCAGTGCCTTGCATAATGACAGGTTTCAGAGTAACAGCCGTGTTAGTCTGTATCCGCAAAAAGAAGAACAGGAGTACTTGTGGCACCTTAGAGACTAACAAATTACTAATCTAATAGTCTAATAATCTAATAAACTAAAAAAACTAATCAATACCACCCTATACCGGAAACCTACTGACCGCTACACTTACCTACATGCCTCCAGCTTCCATCCAGGACACACCACACGATCCATTGTCTACAGCCAAGCTCTAAGATATAACCGCATTTGCTCCAATCCCTCGGATAGAGACAAGCACCTACAAGATCTCTATCAAGCATTCTTAAAACTACAATACCCACCTGCTGAAGTGAAAAAACAGATTGACAGAGCCAGATGAGTACCCAGAAGTCACCTCCTACAAGACAGGCCCAACAAAGAAAATAACAGAACACCACTAGCTGTCACCTTCAGCCCCCAACTAAAACCTCTCCAGCGCATCATCAGAGATCTACAACCTATCCTGAAAGATGATCCTTTACTCTCACAGATCTTGGGAGACAGACCTGTCCTCGCTTACAGACAACCCCCCAACCTAAAGCAAATACTCACCAGCAACCACACATCACTGAACAAAACCACTAACCCAGGAACCTATCCTTGTAACAAACCCCGATGCCAACTCTGTCCACATATCTATTCAAGTGACATCATCATAGGACCTAATCACATCAGCCATACTATCAGGGGCTCGTTCACCTGCACATCTACCAATGTGATATATGCCATCATGTGCCAGCAATGCCCCTCTGCCATGTACATTGGCCAAACCGGACAGTCTCTACGCAAAAGAATTAATGGACACAAATCTGACATCAAGAATCGAAATACTCAAAAACCAGTGGGAGAACACTTTAACCTGTCTGGTCATTCAGTGACAGACCTGCGGGTGGCTATATTACAACAGAAAAACTTCAAAAACAGACTCCAAAGAGAGACTGCTGAGCTAGAATTGATATGCAAACTAGACACAATCAACTCCGGTTTGAATAAGGACTGGGAATGGCTGAGCCATTACAAACATTGACTCTATCTCCCCTTGTAAGTACTCTCACACTTATTATCAAACTGTCTGTACTGGGCTAGCTTGATTATCACTTCAAAAGTTTTTTTTCTCTTAATTAATTGGCCTCTCAGAGTTGGTAAGACAACTCCCACCTGTTTATGCTCTCTGTATGTGTGTATATATATCTCCTCAATATATGTTCCATTCTATATGCATCCGAAGAAGTGGGCTGTAGTCCACGAAAGCTTATGCTCTAATAAATTTGTTAGTCTCTAAGGTGCCACAAGTACTCCTGTTCTTCTATTTTTAACAGTTGTTCTCAGAGGTTTCTGAGGACCTGAAAGATGGGGCCATACAATTATGGGCCAAGGTCTTACAGGTTATGGGGGCCCAAGAACTACCCTTCAGAGCTTGGGGAAATAGAACCAGAGTGCATAGAGGAAAGTGTGGAATTAACAATACAAGCAAATGTAACTAACAATACAAATGTATTAAGAACAAAAATTAACAACAAAATGACTATTAGAGAACCTAACAAAAAATAAACCTGATGCATTGGGGACCAAAGTTTTTTGGACACAAGTGGTGATTGATAAATTGGATGGACATGGGGGAAGTAGAGAGAGGAAAAGACATTTGCCCTGTCTAGTGTAGTATTTCCTCTTTTTCTGGACCCAATGCTAGCACAGGACACCACTAGAGACAGACACAGAACATGCAACACAGAACACTGAACACAGACTTTGTCATGACACTATAACCATGGTATTTTATAACTCTTCAGCTGGTACCAGCTCTTCTGATGTTCTGGTTCAGATCCTGAAAGATAGAAGCTTGGAAACAAATTAGCACAGTGCTTCACCCTGGCAGAACCTGCTTGGTCTCTGCCACAGTGTGTTTGGTACTTGGGGCTGCACAAATGCTAATTAAATGGTGCATTTTTTGTGAGTGTAAATCCTCCCTTTCTCTCAGTAAAAGGGGTTAACACTCCATCTAGAAAAAAAAATTCTGTTTTAAAATCTCCAGCCATTTTGCCATGGCCTGGAGATCTGAGGCAGAAGCAGGCACTGTGGTTAACTGTTTTAATGGCATTTTGGCCCTGGGAGGAGGAATTTACCCAAATATTCCAAATATCCCCCTTCCCAATCTCCAGAGGGGTCCCAAAGGTCTGCCCCCTTCTGGGGTCTTAAATGTTTCTTCTCCTGATGTTACTGCTGCTGTAAGATTTGAGAGTGCTGTTTTAACTCTCTGTACCCAACCTGTTTTTCAGTTTCTCTATCTGTTGCTTGCCTGGGCCCGATCCTGCTTTTTCCAATAAACAGTTCCTTTCCATGGGCACAAGCCTTGTTCCACTACCAATTTAGCAAGGAGGGTGGGCTTTCCAACTAGCCCCCACCCTTCCTGGTTCCGTTTCTTAAACATTTTTTTCAAAATTGTGAAATTACCACAATATTACTTACAAAAAAAAAAAACAAAAAAACATAAACCACACTACACTGCCCAAACTCCTATATCCTTCAGAGTTTGGTTAATTAACTGAAAGTTTACGCTCTTTTTCCTATAGTGCCAGGCTTGCTAAAGCTGGCGGTGTGCACACCAGTTTTATAATAACTGTGGATTCTATGCTTGCTCCCCTTTCGCATTCTCCACCAAAAAGTACTGCACAGGATCTTTTCAGGAGGAATAAGACAAAACGCCACATTTATTAGTAATACATGTATTCATTAACACTGTATTATATGCATATAATATATTACACTTACACTCACACACACACACAAACACACTCCGTCTTGTTGTTACCAATTAGTTGCTCCCCTTAACTTCACTGGCCAGGTGAGTTAGATGGGGGAGGGGGTGGAGCCGGGCTTCTGCCGATCCGGATCGATGCTCCCATGTTGACAAGACGAGACCCGGGGTTCTCTGCAAGACACCTCACTTTTATAGCAGCTTCCCTCTCATGCAAATCTATACCAGATTCAAACTCTGTGTCTGTGTCTATTGGTCCTTTGTGCTGCTTTCTTTTGAGTGTTGTCCCAATGCTGCAAAGAGGGTGTTTCCAAAAGAAGGTGCTTGCTTCTAACCCCCGAGGCCCTCAGTATGTCTGCTTGTCTTTAATGAGCCCACTTGACACGTTTTATTGTCCTTGGGTCTGGCTCCCAGCCCCTCTCCAACAGTTGAGGCTGTCTGGAGGTGCTGCCTTCCATGCCTTGCTCATCCACACCTCATTCATTCAACAGGGCAATTGATTAAGAGTGGGGGGGGGAGAGCTCTTGTTCTACTGCTAGCAAACAGAAATTTTTCTTCTATCTTATTCTATCCTTAGGGGCTATAATATTATACCAAGGGCAATGCAAAGTTTCTAAATGAGGCTTTGATACAAAGTTCCATGAAGTTATATGGAGTTATATGAAGAGGCACAATGTAAAGTCATATGAAAATTATCAGAGATTGATCTACAGTGCGCTTACCTCCCCTCCGAGGCCAGGCTGAACTCCGAGATCTCCTCGTCCGTGCTGGCGTAGCCGTTCTCTGCACAAGGAACGGCCGACAAGGGTGCGTCAACGCGACAGAGGGTGGGAGGGCACCGCACTGGGCTGGTCCGATCAGAGCCAGCCAGAGGGCGGTCGCCAATCAGCGTGTGGCCCTTTACGTCCTTGGGACCCCCCCAGACCACTGCTATCATTAACTCTTTGCCACCAAAGCGCCATCAGTGCATCCTCACGGCTGGACAGGCTGTGACCATGTGGGCTGATACGTCTGGATGAAGCGGGCCTATCACTCCTGCCCACAGGGTCAGAGCAATGCCAAGAGCCCTGGGGTGGGCTCCATCTGTCCCAATGGGCAGACGTGCCATTTGTAGGGGCAGGGAAACACCCCAAGCCTTCCCAGCTGCTGCCAGCCCCAGGCCCCACATCAGCGCTGCCGGCTGCTTTGCCAGCCAATGCCCAGTACTCACGGGGGTCCCCAGGAGGGAAAAGCCCAGCACCCACCTTGCTGCACGTTGTGGATGAGCGCCTGCAGCTCGGGGTGGGACTCCGCTTTCTCCCGCAGGGCATCCAGGATCACATGGTTCTGGGAGGAGCCGGTCACATCCGTTTGTCTCAGGCGCCCTTCCAGCAGGCGAATCTGGGCTTCTTTCTGAGCCACCTGCAGCCCCTGTTTGGCAGGAGCAGGAGGTTACCTTCCGTCCAGCACACAGGACGGGCCAGTGGGTGGGACGGGGAATCAGCTCCTGGCTTCAGTCCCTGTCCCTGGGCACAGATGCAGGTTCCACACCAGCCTCACTCAGCTGCTGCTTGTACCCCTGTGACAATGCGGTTCTGGCGGAACCCAACTGAGAGTGCCAACTCAGGACAAATTGCTCAAATAGGGCAGTTACAGCCCAAGGCTGGGGTTTTTTCCACCTCTAAGGCAAACCAAACCAGCCAGACTAGGAGGACTTTGGTCTCACCCCACTGGCTAACCGCAAGTCTCACAAGCGGTCTCCTTAGACACTCCAGTTTCCCAGTATTACCACCAGTGCCACTCGTTATGGGGACAAATGGTTATGAAAACCAATACCCCAGTAAAAGAAAAAAGGTTCTCCTGATCCCAAAGAACCAAGCCCCAGACCCAGGTCAATATACAAATCAGATCTTACTCACAAATCACGCTATTGCCAATCCTTTAGAATCTAAAGGTTTATTCATAAAAGGAAAAAGATAGAGAGGAGAGCTAGAATTGGTTAAATGGAATCAATTACATACAGTAATGGCAAAGTTCTTGGTTCAGGCTTGCAGCAGCAATAGAATAAACTGCAGGTTCAAATCAAGTCTCTGGAATACATCCCCCGCTGGGATGGGTCCTCAGTCCTTTGTTCAAAGCTTCAGCTTGTAGCAAAGTTCCTCCAGAGGTATGAAGCAGGACTGAAGACCAGATGGAGATGAGGCATCCGCCTTATATAGTCTTTTCCAGGTGTAAGAACACCTTTGTTCTTACTGTGGAAAATTACAGCAAAATGGAGTCTGGAGTCACATGGGCCAGTCCCTGCATACTTTGCTGAGTTACAAGGTGTATCTGCCTTCTCTCAATGGGTCCATTGTATAGCTGATGGTCCTTAATGGGCCATCAAGCAGGCTAGGCAGAGCTAACACCATTTTGTCTGGGATGTCACCCAGCAGCATAGCAGAAGTTTGAAATACAGACAGTATAGAGCCAATATTCATAACTTCAACTACAAAATTGATACACACATATAGACAGCATAATTATAACCAGTAAACCATAACCTTGTCTTAGACACCCCATTTGACCCCCTTTATACAAGATCTGGGTGCCACTACAGGACCTTGGTTGCAACAATGATCTATATGGTCCCAGAGGATATCAATAACGTCACAAACCCATTCCCTTCTCTGGGTCCAGCAGCACACAGGCCAGGCAGGCCTCTCAGTCTCCCTCACCCACGCACAAAGGATGCCCCAGGCGCAGCCAAATAGCCCTGGCTCCAAACCTGACCTGCAGCAATTGTGATCCCACACTAACAGGGGGCCTCCTGGGATCCCATGTTCTGCGACCCACCCCACAGAGCTGCACCCCCACTTGAAGGCCCTTTGCCTGACCTTATCGATGGATGCCTTGAGGAAGTTGTCCAGCAGGAGGCGCACCTCGGCCAAGGAGCAGGAGCTGATCACCACGGAGGTGTCAGTGGAGTCCAGCTCCTCCTACGGTGCAAGAGAGACCCCCGAGGGAGGGGAATTAGAAGGGCGCTGAGGGCGGTGAAGGGCAGAAAGCAGAAGGCCAGCAGAGACACCAGCGCCACGGAATCGGGGGCGATTTCCTTGACTGGCTGACGCCGGCAGGGACGCAGGTGCTCTGTGAGCAGGCGGCGGGGAAGACGACTTGCATGCCAATACTGTGCATGAGCACTCGCACTGGACGTGTGCCTGGAACCAGGCCCCTGATTGGGCCATCTATGGGGACTGAACCACACACCTGCGGATTTAAAGAAGAGGAGCTTCTACCGCCTGGACGGCAGGAGCTGCTCGCTAGCCAGGTGACCAGAGCAGACCAAGGGCAGGTTTACACTGGGAACTTATACCAGCATAGCTATGTCTCTCCAGGGTGTGAAAATCCTGCCCCCCCCCATCCCAGAGAGTGTAGCTCTGCCGACCGAACTAAACAGCCACCTCCTTGGGAGGTGGATTACCTACTCCGACAGGGAGCATCTACATCTAAAGCCTTGCAGCTATAGCAGATTAAGCGTAGACATATACTAAAAACCTGTTTACAACCTCCAGCTGCTAGGAGAGGAGCAGAGAGCTACACTGTGATGAACCTGGGTCAGACCCCCCATGTCATTAACGGTGCGTCCACAGCAAAGAAAAACCCACAGCAGCGAGCCTCTGGCCAAAGGATTCGGGCTTGCACTACAGGGCTAAAAGTAGTAGTGTTAGACATTCCCGCTCATGGGCTCCAAGACCCTCCAGAGCCCAGGCTCCAGCCCTTGTGTGAATGTCTACACTCTTCGTTTTAGCCCCGTAGCCCTGCGAGCCAAGGCAATGGATCCAGGCTCTGAGACTTGTGCTGTGGGGTTTGCCTTGCAGCACAGACACCCGACAGGTGCCAGGGAGAAAGGCCTCATTATTAGGCTATTGTTTCTCTGTGGAAATATTTGATTAAACAAAAATTTCCTTTTTGGTCAAAATCCCACCCTCCCTTTACAAAAATCTGACATCAGAAAAGAGACTCAATGTTTGACAACAGCTTTCAGCACAAGTTCGCGGTTTCAGAAAAGGGAAACTCTTTCCCAAGACCCCCAATTTTTTTGCCTTAAACCATCAAAACTGATTTTCAAAAACCACAAAAATTCCAGTTTCTCAGGGGGTGGGGCGGGGGGGGGAGGAGAAACTGATTTTTTCTTCCCCCTGGGAAATTTCAAAATAAAAACTAAAAGGATTTGAGATTTCCTACAAAAGCAAACAGCATCTTCAACCCTCTCCCACGGCTACACCTGGAGTTGGCTCTGAATACCGGTCTGCCCCCCGGGCTTGGCTTCGGTCTAGGCTACAGGAACGCCACTGTGGAACTGGGCTGGGTCGAGGCAGTTTCTCACAGGAGGTTGTGTTGCCGTATACGCAGGGAATGGAGAAAGCCCATGTTCTAAGCATGTTTGGAGCCTGGCGGCGACCCAGGCTGGAGCCTGGTGCTGACATGGGTTTTTCTGTGCACACAGACAGGATTGAGCGTGGCTAGACCACGCCTTGCCCGCAGCACTGGATACACCATGGGTACATTTGTCCCATGGTACGGACAGGGCTTCCACTGACTCCAGCATGTGCAGAACTCCCATCAGGGCTGTTGGGCCTAGCAGCTGGTGGTGGACATCATGCTCTCCGCAGCCGTCCCTTCCACAAATAAACCATCCAGCACCGATGGAGACCCTGACGGACCAACATATAAGGGGCTTCCTAAATCCTGGCCCCGACCTTGCAGACCATGCAGCGGAAGAGGGCTGATTCTTGGCCTCTGCTGGTCCAAGCCAAGCCACAGCCATGTCCGTTAGCCTGGCGCCCACGGGCCTACGGCTGCCTATCGCACCAGCCCCGTGAGTGCTCAGGCACCTGCTGAACTGGGCCTTATACAGCCGTCATCAGCAAACAAGCAGAGAAAGCAGCCAGACTGCAACAGCTGCTCTGTGACGTTTCTGTAGGGAGGGGGCGAGCTCTGGGGGCTAAGAGCGGGGAGCCAGCTCGGCCCTGACTCCCTGCGTGACCCACGACACGTTTCAGCCCAGAAGTTGGAGCTTAGAAAGCAAGAGGACCCTGCAAACCTGCCTCCTGCACCCCTTATGCTTAAACTGCCTAGAGGAAGAGTCCAGCCAGCCAGCCTCCTACTCACGCCCAGTCCCCACCCCAACTATCAACCAGCCCCCAGAGCACCCCCTTTCCCTTACAGCATACAATGCCCTGGGGTGATCTCCCCCGCTCCCCCTCCCGTGAGACCAACTCCCCATATACAGACCCCCTGCACCTCACCCCCGCCCGCAGGCCCCCTCCCCAGGCACCTTGGTCTCCTCCAGCTGCATGATGGTGGCCTGGCAGTCGGCGATGCTGTCGGTGATGTAGTCAATGTTGGCGGTCAGCACCTGATCTCCTCGTTCAGCTCTGCAGGCCCTTCTGCTCCCCCGGGCTCTCCGCCTGCAGCTTTCCCCTCTTCCCCTGCAGCAGCGCCAGCTCCTCGCGTTTCTGGGGGGCGGGTGGGAAGGAAACGCCTCAGCCGGCGCTGTCCAGGTGCCAGCAGCCTCCCAGCACTCCTGGCCCTCGGTCATGCTCAGGCCACCCAATCCCCACCAGGGCACTGCCCCCCACACCTCACCTTGATCAGCCGCTCCATGTCCGCCTCCAGGTTGACGATGGTCATCCTCTGCATGACAACGTCAAAGATGCGCCGCTCCAGCAACTGCCACTTGAGCCGGGCCGCCTTGCTGAAGGTCTGGCTCATCCCCTTCTTTGGGAACTTCTTCCTGCAGTGGGATGGGACACGGTCAGGGGGCTTCCACCAGGTGGGCGCTCGGCCATCACACCCGCTAGTGCTCAGGACAGAGGGGCATTTACACATCAGGTCTCCAGCCAATGTGGAGAGTCTCACGTGTCAAACCACATGGCAGAGTCGCACACGATGATAGAGCCATCGTTTCCCGTGTTCCCACAGAACTCCGCTCCCATCTAACACCCAGGAGCCCGGGGCCTGAGGGCCAAGCAGGGAACGAGGCCACGGGGGACACAGATTCGGAAGCACTGGTCTGACCTGACGGGCCGAGCCCCATTCACGGAGGGCAAAGGGTCTCCCAGGAAGTGGTCGATTTTCCGGTTCCACTGGCGCACGATGCTGTAGACCGAGCGAGAGTCGGACTCCGGTTCCGAGGAGGTGGTGCTGACGGACACCTCCGCACCAGAGTCCAGCATGGCTGGCTTCTGACTCAGCCTCCCAGAGACCCCGTCCGACATGGGCTTGGCCAGGCGGCGCAGAGCAGAGACCTGGGTGAGAGCAGTGCCTGAGGGCTGGGCCTCCTGGGAACACCCGCAGGGGGCATCGCCCCCAAGCCGCAGAGCGACTCCAACGCTTCTCAGGTGGCAAAGTGAGCCCGGGAGCAGCTGAGCACCTTTCAAGAGAGCTGAGCCTATCTGGGCTGGGTGAAGGTCCGGTACCCTTGGATAGCAGTTTCCCAGAATGCATCAGGAGGGGCTGGGAAGGGGCTGGGATCGAAGCACCGCACCGTCCTGCGAGCTGTACGGGTGCTGGGGCAGGAGGCAGCCTGGACGAGTCACGTGACCAACTCAGCTGCCAGGACCCAGCTCCAGGAAGGAGGGAGGGGGACACAGCCTGTTGTGCACGGTTGCACATGGCATGCAGAGAATTCCTCCTTCCTGACCCCAGAAGATCAGCTGCCCCCGGAGACAGGCGTTTCCTCCCTCGCAATCACTGTCATCTCCTGCCTGGTTACTCTTGGCCATAAAACCACCAGGCTCTGTGGGAAATCCACCCCACCCAGGGCCAGCGCCTTGGGAACAACCCAGCATTGGCGGAGCACGACCCACTGGGACAGCAGAGGGGACTATTCCGTCTGGAGAGGCCCCAGGGCCCTACCCTGCCAACGGCCCGATCCAGGAGCCAGGCCTCAGCGCCCACCCAGTCACGGCCCCGTGAGCGGCTCTCCAGACCCCCGCAGGTGCAGGGGCTGGCACTCACCTCCTGGGTTTTCCTTCGCAGCACGATTTCCTGCTGCCGCTTCTGAGACTCCAGCGCCCGGATCTGAAACTGCGCAGGAGAGAAGCCGAGCCTCAGTCGAGTCCTGAGCGGGCGTGAGCCGCTAAAGAGGAACCCAGGGTCTGGGGTAGAACCCATGGCAGCAATGGGGGAAGGGGAGGGGACCCAGGGCTCCCCCACCCCCTTGCCTGGGGCCAGCACATGGCATGTTCTCAGTGCAGGCC
>NW_027054377.1:0-13000 GCF_011386835.1 Chrysemys picta bellii
TCCCTGGGGATTGTCAGTCTCAGGCTCCTGATTTGCCATCGACCCCTCCCCTTTTAGTGCTGGGAGCAGCCAACCAAAACACCCCCACTGAGTGTTAGTAAGGGGGCAACAGTCCCCTTACACAGGGACAGGGCCCAGTTTGGGCCTCATTGGGCGCCGGGAGAACCCCAGGGTTTCTCCTGCCAGCGCTGGCTCAGAGGACCCGTGCGGTGGGATGAGCCGGGGGGTGGAGGGGGCACTGCCCGTACTGAGGTTCTGCAGCACCCGGTCCCTCTCCAGCTGGGTGTCGCGGATCTTGTTCTGCAGCAGGATTGGCTTCTCCTCGGACTGGTGCTTGAGGGTCTGCAGGCGCCGCTGGCTGTTCTCCAGCTCCTCAATCAGCTTCTGCTCGATCTCGATCTCGCAGGTCAGGTCGGCCAGATCAGCCTGGAAATTCACCACTAGAGGTGGGGGGAGAGTCAGTCAGCCAGGCAGCCCCGGGGAGGTCAGGAGGAGAGAGCCAGGCAGCCCTGCACCGGCCCGGAGAGGCGAGGGGCAGTGCCTGGCTCACGGGTCCCCTATGGACTCTGGCATTGCAGAGGAAAGGAGGCAGATGAGGCAGGACTCAGAGGGGATGGCATCTCGCTCCTGCGGTCTTAGCCTTGCCTGGGTACCCGAAGGCGAATGCGGGGGGCTGAGGAGGAAGGGACAGAGCTTGGCAGCCAGGCCTGTGCCACTGAGCACCAGCTGAGCCAGACCACCTTAGCACCCTGACTGGCACCTCGTGCACCTCCAGCCAAGACCTGCCCAGCTCACCCTACAGGCCCACTGCAGCCGCCTACAGCCTCCCCAAAAGGGGCACAGCCCTGAGTCACTGCAGATATCCCCGGCCCCAGCCTAAGCGCAGAACTGGGTGCCGTGCCCTCCGAGTTACCCTTCTCCTCCGCATCGGAGTCCGAGTCCACCAGGCTCTCCTCGCTGCCCGAATCCTCGTCCTCATCCTCACAGCCACTCTCCTCCCGCTCCTCCTCCTCCTGGGAAACAAGCGCAGGGTTAGGGCAGAGATCAGGAGCCTTCGGCCCCTCTCTTATCGTCGCAGGGGCTCAGGCCTCTCCCCATCCGCCACCCCCAGATGTGGGTGAATTAAAGCGATTGCCTCGGAAACCAGTGCCGGAGAGAGGACGTTTGACCCGGGGCCAGGGGCAGGGCTGATCCCTGTGTGCAAAGGGAGTGGGCCATGTCTGGGGAGCTCCCCCCAGCCTCCCCGCTGAGATGGCAGCTGAAAATGAAGGACCTGATGAGAACCTCCGGGACGGCTGGGGCAGAGGGGACACGGTTCACGGGACAAAGCCCAGCTGCATGGAAAGGCCTGTGGCTAGTTGCCCTGCCCCACCTGTTGCCAGGGTGTCAGATGGCACAGGGCACTGCCAGGGGGCAGAGGGGACTGTCTTACCCGCCATCCTCGGCCATGCCCTGCCCCCACTCTCCACACCTAGGCGGGGCCAAACAGCAGCAGACTGGCTGCCCTATGTGGGGGTGGTCATGGACCCTGACCCTGCCCCCCGGATCCTCTGCGACTCCCACAGACAGGTTGGGCTTTGCCCCACCTCCCAGGGTGCGGCAGGACACAGCTGCCCCAAGTGCCGGCGAGGCACAGAGAAGGCCGCTGGCATTCTGGCTAGCAATCGGGCTCCCAATGTTGTACTTAAAGTACTGCACAGGATCTTTTCAGGGGGAATAAGGCAGAACGCCACATTTATTAGTAATACATGTATTCATTAACACTGTATTATATGCATATAATATATTACACTTACACAAACACACTCCGTCTTGTTGTTACCAATTAGTTGCTCCCCTTAACTTCACTGGCCAGGTGAGTTAGATGGGGGAGGGGGTGGAGCCGGGCTTCTGCCGATCCGGATCGATGCTCCCATGTTGACAAGACGAGACCCGGGGTCCTCTGCAAGACACCTCACTTTTATAGCAGCTTTCCTTTTATGCAAATCTATACCAGATTCAAACTCTGTGTCTGTGTCCATTGGTCCTTTGTGCTGCTTTCTTTTGAGTGTTGTCCCAATGCTGCAAAGAGGGTGTTTCCAAAAGAAGGTGCTTGCTTCTAACCCCCGAGGCCGTCAGTATGTCTGCTTGTCTTTAATGAGCCCACTTGACACGTTTTATTATTCTTGGGTCTGGCTCCCAGCCCCTCTCCAACAGTTGAGGCTGTCTGGAGGTGCTGCCTTCCATGCCTTGCTCATCCACACCTCATTCATTCAACAGGGCAATTGATTTGGCGGGGGGGGGGGGGGGGGAAGAGCTCTTGTTCTACTGCTAGCAAAAAGAATTTTTTCTTCTATATTATTCTATCCTGAGGGGCTATAATATTATACCAAGGGCAATGCAAAGTTTCTAAATGAGGTTTTGATACAAAGTCCCATGAAAACAGAGGTCACACATGGGTAGACCCACCACAAGGTTATATGAAGAGGCACAATGTAAAGTCATATGAAAATTATCAGAGATTGATCTACATTGTCCCCCTTTTGACCTCTCAAGAACAATTCTTGAGTGGTCACCATATAATTTTTTTGTATTTGTTGCAAACAAACCAAACAATTATAACCAGGTGAATATAACTAAAACCATTACAGTTGACTAAACACCAGATATAACATAAACACAAATGCAAACAATTATAATTATAATAATTGGAAATACAACAAAACCATTACCATTACAATAATTGGGTATGTTGACAAACAAAATGAGGCCCAAGTTTGATGCTGCAATAGCCATCAAACAATAAAAGTCACTGAGGTCAGGACCTTTTTAAGCACACACAACAAATAAGATTTTGTAGGAGTACCACAGTTGTTATGCAAGGTTAAGCTGATTTGGACTTAAACTAACATTTAGTTGCTAAAATGTTGTAGAATTTTCTATTTTTAACAGTTGTTTTCAGAGGTTTCTGGGGACCTGAAAGATGGGGCCATATAATTATGGGCCAAGGTCTTACAGGTTATGGGGGCCCAAGAACTACCCTTCAGGGCTTGGGGAAATAGAACCAGAGTGCATAGAGGAAAGTGTGGAATTAACAATACAAGCAAATGTAACTAACAATACAAATGTATTAAGAACAAAAATTAACAACAAAATGACTATTAGAGAACCTAACAAAAAATAAACCTGATGCACTGGGGACCAAAGTTTTTTTGGACACAAGTGGTGATTGATAAGTTGGATGGAGATGGGGGAAGTAGAGAGAGGAAAAGACATTTACCCTGTCTAGTGTAGTATCCCCTCTCTCTCTGGACCCAATGCTAACACAGGACACCACTAGAGACAGACACAGAACATGCAACACAGAACACTGAACACAGACTTTGTCATGACACTATAACCATGGTATTTTATAACTCTTCAGCTGGTATCAGCTCTCCTGATGTTCTGGTTCAGATCCTGAAAGATAGAAGCTTGGAAACAAATTAGCACAGTGCTTCACCCTGGCAGAACCTGCTTAGTCTCTGCCACAGTGTGTTTGGTACTTGGGGCTGCACAAATGCTAATTAAGTGGTGCATTTCTTGTGAGTGTAAATCCTCCCTTTCTCTCAGTAAAAAGGCGTTAACACTCCATCTAGAAAAAAAATTCTGTTTTAAAATCTCCAGCCATTTTGCCATGGCCTGGAGATCTGAGGCAGAAGCAGGCACTGTTGTTAACTGTTTTAATGGCATTTTGGCCGTGGGAGGAGGAATTTACCCAAATATCCCAAATATCCCCCTTCCCAATCTCCAGAGGGGTCCCAAAGGTCTGCCCCCTTCTGGGGTCTCAAATGTTTCTTCTCCTGATGTTACTGCTGCTGTAAGATTTGAGAGTGCTGTTTTAACTCTCTGTACCCAACCTGTTTTTCAGTTTCTTTATCTATTGCTTGCCTGGGCCCGATCCTGCTTTTTTCAATAAACAGTTTCTTTCCATGGGCACAAGCCTTGTTTCACTACCAATTTAGCAAGGAGGGTGGGCTTTTCAACTAGCCCCCACCCTTCCTGGTTCCATTTCTTAAACATTTTCTTCAAAATTGTGAAATTACCACAATATTACTTACAAAACAAACAAACAAACAAACATAAACCACACTACACTGCCCAAACTCCTATATTCTTCAGAGTTTGGCTTAACAGAACAAGATCTGCATCTTATGTTTTTAACCCACTCTGGGCCAGAGGGAGAGACGCTAAGCTTCCCTCTGTATTACTCGGTTTGCTACCACCGAGGGTTCATACACCAATTATACAAATCCTTCCCCGGATTAGATCCTTCCCCGGATCAGAGTGAGAAACACTAAGTTCTCCTCTTTAGCTCAGTCTTGCTACGGCTGAGGGTGTATGTACCTCTATAATACAATTTAAACCTAAACTCCTATATCCTTCAGAGTTTGGTTAATCCTTCCCCGGATTAGAGTGAGAAACACTAAATTCTCCTCTTTAGCTCAGTCATGAACACAATTTAAACCTAAACTCCTATATCCTTCAGAGTTTGGTTAATTAACTGAAAGTTTACACTCTTTTTCCTATAGTGCCAGGCTTGCTAAAGCTGGCGGTGTGCACACCAGTTTTATAATAACTGTGGATTCTATGCTGTCCGCATTCTCCACCAAAATGTTGTACTTAAAGTACTGCACAGGATCTTTTCAGGGGGAATAAGGCAGAACGCCACATTTATTAGTAATACATGTATTCATTAACACTGTATTATATGCATATAATATATTACACTTACACAAACACACTCCGTCTTGTTGTTACCAATTAGTTGCTCCCCTTAACTTCACTGGCCAGGTGAGTTAGATGGGGGAGGGGGTGGAGCCGGGCTTCTGCCGATCCGGATCTATGCTCCCATGTTGACAAGACAAGACCCGGGGTCCTCTGCAAGACACCTCACTTTTATAGCAGCTTTCCTCTTATGCAAATCTATACCAGATTCAAACTCTGTGTCTGTGTCCATTGGTCCTTTGTGCTGCTTTCTTTTGAGTGTTGTCCCAATGCTGCAAAGAGGGTGTTTCCAAAAGAAGGTGCTTGCTTCTAACCCCCGAGGCCGTCAGTATGTCTGCTTGTCTTTAATGAGCCCACTTGACACGTTTTATTATTCTTGGGTCTGGCTCCCAGCCCCTCTCCAACAGTTGAGGCTGTCTGGAGGTGCTGCCTTCCATGCCTTGCTCATCCACACCTCATTCATTCAACAGGGCAATTGATTTGGGGGGGGGAGAGCTCTTGTTCTACTGCTAGCAAAAAGAATTTTTTCTTCTATCTTATTCTATCCTGAGGGGCTATAATATTATACCAAGGGCAATGCAAAGTTTCTAAATGAGGTTTTGATACAAAGTCCCATGAAAACAGAGGTCACACATGGGTAGACCCACCAAAAGGTTATATGAAGAGGCACAATGTAAAGTCATATGAAAATTATCAGAGATTGATCTACACCAACCCCCACTCCACGGGGGAAGCCTCCCTCACCGCCTCGTTCTCGTCCGTCTCCTCCCCGTTCTCCTGCTGCAGCTTTGGCCTCTTCTTAAAGGCCTCCTTCTCCAGGCTGCCAGGAAGAGACGGGATGAACCGCGGTGACAGGGAAGCCCTGGCACACGGTCCCCTTAGACCATACATCCCCAACACCCTCCATCTCAGAGCCCTTCAGGAACCCAGCTTCACTGCCCTCCAGAGAGACGGGCCAGGCAGTGTTACCAGATGGGGAGACTGAGGCACAAGGAGGGGAAGGGACTCACCCAAGGTCATATGGCACGTCAGAGGCAGAGCTGAGAAAAGAACCCAGGAGTCCTGATTCTCTGCTGTATGGCTTTGGCTTCCCAGGGATGGGGCAGGACAATGTCTGGACCAGCAGGGCTGATGGGGGCTGGAGGGTGCCAGGGCTGGAAGCCAAGGGAGAAGTGGGCATCCTAATAACTATGGTCCTGCCATAATAATGAAGAGCCAGGGGTGGGAGCACCCAGAACAGACCCCCCCGCTCTGTTCCCAGCAAGGAGTTGGCCATCACCTCTTCCTCCGCTGCTTGGTCTCCTTCTTCAGCCGCTCCAGGTCCTGCTTGGCCCGCCGGAGGACTTCGGTGGCCTCTGCCTCCATGGAGACCACGGGGCTGCTGAGCGCCCCCAGGCCTAGGCCTGGAGACGAGCCCAGGGAGTACAGGGGCCTGGAGGAGACCTGCGACAGACTCCGGCGGAGCGACTCGTTCATGGCTTCGCTCTCCAAGAGCTTTGTCCTGGGGATCGGAGGGGCTTTTGGTTACGGAGATCTGCTGCCCTGGGCAGATGTCCAAACACCCCAGGGGAAAAGACACCCCCTCCCCCCAACCTCTAAGGAGGGGTGACCAGGAGAGTGTGTGTCTGGAACCTAAACTGCCCTCGCTCAGCTCGGACAAAGGGGCTCAGGGCTCTGCTCCCGGGGAGGGGTGCTGCAGAAGGACATCGCAGGGAAGGAAAGCTGGCATGGCCACCACTAACCATCTGCATGCCTCTCGTGGGAGCAAAGAGTCACAGCAGATGCCACTTCATGGATTTAGTGCCTTCACTTAGATGGCAATGCAGCCCAGGCCACGTCACAAAGGCCCCAGGGCTTCCCACCAGGTCTGAACGCTAACGGGAGAGAAGCAACCCTATGGCCGACAGCCAGTTCTCAACAGCCACGGTGATACGCTGACATGGCAGCCTAAGGGTTAATCTTCAGCAGCGGCTGCGCTAGACACGGTGGGGCACCTCTGTTTTCTAGCATTACGGACGGGGTCTGGATCCTCAGCGGGAGGGGCGTAAATCGGCATTGCTCCAGGGACCCCAGTGGGACAACGCTGATTTTACACCAGCTGAGAATCTGGCCCAGAACGAGCGAGGGGATTCCTGTCTCCAGGGTTGTCAGTTTCTCCAGCACGAAATCCACATATGAGCAGCACTAGCTATCAGACTGCATTTCAATGTACCCCCGGGAGGCATTTAAGTCTGGATCAGCCAAGGCTCCAGAGAAAGCTTGGGAGCACAAGGGCCGGACAGGACGCCCTACAGGATGGAGACATTTCCATCTCGAATGTGGGGCTTTTATTTATATTTCAGCAGCACCGAGAGAGACGGGATCGAGGCCCTGTTGTGCCAGGTGCTGCACACACTCGTGAGACGGGCGCTACCCCAAAGCACCGACAATCTAAATGGTCGCATCAGACCAAAGGCAAGAGAGAGGGGAAGTGACTTGCCCAAGGTCATTGGCAGAGCTGCGATGCCAGCCTACTATTTGAACCCAGTGCCCGCGGCACCAGTCACCCAGCCGGGAGCGGCAGAGCCAGAGAGGGAATCTGGGCCTCCAGAGCCCCAGGTCAGCAGCCCCCCCGCTAGCCCGCACTGCCTCTTTGCAGGTCCTCTCAAGCTGCACGCGATACGTGGCCCCCCCAGACGGGCGGAAGGAGAGAACGTGACCCACGCCTACCTGAGCTCCTCGATCTCCCGGATGTAGTTCTGGATCAGGGCGCCGATGGCCTCGTTGCCGTCACCTGGAGGGACAGAATTAGGATCACGGACTAGATCAGAAACACCTAGGAGCTGGGCTGCCACTCAGCTGCCCTTGGACCTGAGCTCTGGGGTGACTGTAATTTTCGTGGGACCGATCCGCATGCCCCACCTCGCATACACGTTCTCCGGAGGTGCCCATCCTCACCTGCCTTGGCCAGTATCAAATTGGCCTCCTGGCTCATCAGGTGGGTGACCTCGCTGTTGATGGCATCAATGGCCTCCTGCATGGCCTTCACCCTCATGCGCAAGGTGGCGTTCTCCTTCTGGAGCATGGCGTTCTCCTGGAACAAGTCACTGTAGCCCTCGGCGCCGTCCTCCCCGATCACACGCTTGCCCTGCGGGGAGAGGAGAAAGGGAGATGCAGAGAGGGCAAAGCCACAGCGTCGGTCAGCCCTGGCCAAACTCACCCGGCCACGTGCTCAATGGCGCCATACTGAGGAAGATGGGTAGGGTAACCCTACGTCCCGTTTCGGCTGGGACAAGTCCCTTTTTTAAGCCATGTCCCGGGCGTCCCGACTTTTTTTTGGCAAAAGTGGGCATTTGTCTCCAAGGGCAAACGGGACAAACACCCAGTTTTGTCAAGAAAGTGGGGTGCAGAGGAACGTGGGGGGGAGGCCGGGATCCAGCGGGGGGCAGGCAGGGCTCGGGTGAGCAGCGACGCTGGCCCCAGCCTTTGGGAAATAGTCGGCCTATCCCGTATGTGCTTTGCTGCTCGCCCCAGCCCTGCCTACCCTCTGCACAGGGAGGGGGGCTCGCGTGAGCGGCTCAGGCCAGCCCCACATGGGGGGAGGGACTCAGGCGAGTGGTTCGAGGCAGCCCCGTGGGGGGGGGGGAGGAGGAGGAGGAGGGGCTCAGGCCAGCCCCACGGGGTGTTCTGTTTTCCCTTTGGGAAATATGGTCACCTTAAAGATGGGTCACAGCAAGAGGAGCAGGGAAAAGGCGGAGACTCAAAAAATGGCAAGCGTGCCCGTGGGAAGGCCATGCTCGGGGGACAGCAGAAACAGGGAGCAGCTGACATGCTGTTGGTGCCTTTTACTCAGGTAAGGTACTGATCTGAGCCCCATGATGGCAGGAGCTGAGCACCTCCCAGTTTAATGCATTTACCCTCATGCACCCCCAGGGGGCAGGGCAGTGCTCTGACCCCGGCTGGGCAGCTGGGGATTGAGGCCCTGAGGCTAAGGGAGTTGCCCAAGGTCACACGGGGAGTCTGTGGCAGAGCAAGGACTTGACCACAGCGCTCCCAAGTCCCAGGCCAGTGCCATGACCACTGGGCCATCCTTCCTCTCGGGCTGGGGAGGTACATGACTCAGCTCAATAGCAACCTCTGGCTGCCTAAGGGCTGGTGCTCATGGGAAACCAGTCCAGCCAAGCTCAGCATGAAGCAGGATGTCGGATATGCCACACAGGACAGGGATATAAAGCAGGAGGTGCCTTCCCAGCTCCGAAACATACCCTGAAGCCTTCTCCCTGTTCAGACATGACATACAGCCCTTTAACAGCCTACCTCGCCATAGTCCCTTGCATCCTACCCACAAACTACAGCACCACTGAAACACAGCCATCTCTGCGGTGGAGCCCAGAGCGGTGGCCAGAGCCCCTCCCCCGCTTCCCCCCTCCTCCACAGTCTCAGCACGCCACTTGGGCGGGGCGGAGCCAGACATCTGCTCTAAGCCGAGCGGCACGGTAAGGGGGCCGGGGAGTTGGAGAAGGGGGGCAGTCAGGGGACAGGGAGCGGGGCGGGGGTTGGATGGGTCAGGGGCTCTGGGGGGGGCTGTCAGGGGGGCAGGGGTGTGGAGAGGGGTCGAGGCAGGCAGGGAGCAGAGGGGGTTGGATGGGTCGGGAGTTCTGGGGGTCCTGTCAGGGGGCGGGGAGCAGTTGGATAGGGCATGGGAGTCCCGGGGGTCTGTCTGGGGTGGGGATGTGGATAAGGGTTGGGGCAGTCAGGAGACAGGTAGGGTCCTATGGGGGCAGTTAGGGTTGGGAGTTCTCAGGAGGAGGCAGTCAGGGGACAAGGAGCGGGGGGGGGGGGTTGGGGGTACTGAGGGGAGTAGTCAGGGGGTGGGAAGTGGGTTGGAGTGGATGGGGGCAGGGCGGGGCTAGAGCGGGACTTCCCCCTCCCCCCAGTGTCCTCTTTTTTGATTGTGGAAATATGGTAACCCTAAGTTAGTGGTCTGTGCAGCCTGGCTTATGGGAACCATCCTGGGCTCCCAGTGTGGTGGCCAAGCCTGGATGTGTCAGAGAGCAGACAGAGAGAGGCACAGAAGAACAGGGGTCTCATCTTTCAACTCTGCAGCTTGGACACACCCTCGTGCCTGGGCTCCTGGCCTCTCCTGCCTGGGGTCCCCTGCACCTTGGTCTTGCCTAGTTCACACCCAGCTAGGGCACCCCGGCTCTCGTCCAGCTGGCACTCATTCCGCACGCTTAGCCGCGTCCAGACCCTGGCACCTAGCTCTGGTACAACTGGCTCCTCGCACCCAGAGCCTGGGCATCCCTGGAACCGGGAGTTACCCAGGTCATGGGGGCTGGGGTGGGAGGAGACTGGGGGGTCGGAGGGAGGTCTCTGCAGGGTGGGGGAGGTTCCATGGGGGGGATTCCACGGGGAGTACCTGGTTCTTGTCCAGCTCGCAGTTCTTGTATTCGCTCTCGCCCTGCTCCTGGAAGGTGGCGATGACAAAGCCGACGAAGAGGTTCATCATGAAGAAGGCGATGAGGATGATGTAGATGATGAAGAAGATGGCGATCTCCACCCGGTAGTTGTAGATGGGGCCCATGTCCTCGGTGTGCCTGGGGGCTGCCATCTTCTGCTCCTGCTTTTGATGATGAGTGAAGAAGGCCTGAAAGAGCTTTCCCAGGTCGTTCTATAAAACACAAGACAGTCCCAGGCTTAGGGTTGCCAACTTTCTACTCACACAAAACTGAACAGCCCTGCCCTGCCTCCCAGGCCCCGCTCCCTGCTCACTCCCTCTGTCACTCGCTCTCCCCACTCTCACTCACTCCCTTATTTCCACCAGGCTGGGGCAGGGGGTTGGGGTGCGTGAGGGGGTGAGGGCTCCGGCTGGGGATGCGGGTTCTGGGGTGGGGCCAAAAATGAGGGGTTTGAGGTGTAGGAGGGGCTCCGGGCTGGGGGATGGAGCTGAAGGGTTCGGAGTATGGGAGGGGGTTCCGGGCTGAGGCAGGGGGCTGGGAGGGGGTACGGGCTCTGGGCTGGGGTGTGTGTTCTGGAGTGGGGCCAGAAATGAGGGGTTCAGGGTGCACGAGGGGGTTCCGGGCTGGGGCAGGGGGTTTTGGGGTGGAGGTGCAGACTCTGGGGTGGGGCTGGGGATGAGGGGTTTGGGGTGCAGGAGGGTGCTCCGAGCCAAAGGCGTGAGGGCGATCAGGGCTGGGGCAGGGGGTTGGGGCGTGGGAGGGGGTCAGGGGTCCAGGTTCTGGGCGGCGGTTACCTCAAGCAGCTCCCGGAAGCAGTGGCTTGTCCTCCCTCTGGCTCCTACGTGGAGGTGCGGCCAGGTGGCTCTGCGTGCTGCCCTGTCCGCAGGCACCCCCCCTGCAGCTCCCATTGGCTGTAGTTTCTGGCCAATGGGAGCTGCAGAGCTGGCACTTGGGGCGGGAACAGCGTACGGAGCCCCCTGGCTGCCCCTACACATAGGAGCCAAAGGGGGGACATGTTCCTGCTTCCAGAAGCCGCGGCTGACTTATCCCTGCTGTGCCGCTGACCGGACTTTTAATGGCCTGGTCAGTGGTGCTGACCAGAGCCACCAGGGTCCCTTTTCGACCAGGTGTTCCGGTCAAAACCCGGACACCTGGCAACCCTGCTAGTGCCTTAACCATTGGCCTGGCCTTCCTCTGGCTTACGAGTCCAACTCCTCCTTGGTCCTGGCCATTCAACACTCCCCTCGGCTCCCTGCCCCCTAGAGCAAACTGCCCTGTGCTGCAGGCTTTGCTCTGCATAGAGACCCACGCCTGGGCTCCTCTGCTCAGCAGGGTCCCGGGAACAGGCTGTGAGCACAAGAGACAACAAACCAGGACTGGTTCCTCGCCTTCCCCACCAGTCCCCCCTCAGGCAATGACACCCCCCCGGTCCCTGCGCTCTGGCTGCCAGGTACATGCAGTGATGACAGGGGGCGCCTACCTGCATTCCTCTTCTGTCATCTTGGCCGGATCCGTACAGCTGCTAAACTTCCCCTAGGTTTAAGCAGAGAGCAGAAGAATCAGGGATTGTACTGTGAACCGCAGGGGGCCTGACTGATAGACCTGGGGAGCAAGGACAAGGGCAGCTGCTGGCAACTGCAGTACATCCTGACATGACCCCACGGCTTGGCCCCGACCCAGGGGGCAGCGTCTCCACGGCCCATTCCAGCCTGAAAGGGGCTGGTTAGTGCCAGCCGTGAGCGTCTGGGCCCTACCCCAGCTGGGCCTTTCCTTAGAGGTGCTTAGAGCCCAGCCAGATGTGCCAGCCCTCAACTCTCCCTGCGCAGTCAGCAGCACTGACAACCCCTAGGAGCCCTGCAAGGCCCAAAGGCCAGACCACTGCTGCAGCAACCCGTAGCACTTCTAGCCAAAGAGTCACGTCAACCTCATCCATTCGCACAACAGCGCAAGCGCAGACCTGCCTGCAGTGCCACGGGTGGTCAGGAGGAAACACCTGTGATCCTGCAACACGGTGGGGAGCTGGAGCGGGCGGGGGAAACCGAGTCACAGGTGGGGAAGGGACTGGCCCAAGGCTACCTGGCTGGTCAGCACCAAAGCTGGCAAGAGACCCCCAAATTGGCTGACTCCCACTGGGCCATGGGGCTGCCTTGCGTGGGCACAGATTATGCATACACTGCCCTGTTCTGCCTGCAGCGTGCTGGTACCCCCAAGGGGATGAATTTCTGACATGGGAGAATCCCCTCTCTTAAAAGAAACGAAGAGGAGCCACTTCCTGGAGCTTCCCTGAGCTCAGCTCCACCCCAGCTCTCCCCAGGACAGGGAGGGTTGGGGGATACCAGCGCTGGGTTCTGGCCGGGAGGGGCTCTCACCTTGAAGAGCTGCACCCCGATGCAGGCCAACATGAACTGCAGCAGGGTGGTGACAATCACAATGTTGCCAATGGTCTTGATGGCCACGAACACGCACTGGACTACGTGCTAGAGAGAGAGAGAGGCCAATGCAGAGATGGGCCAGGCCTGCAGCACCACGACCTGCTGTGGGTATCGGCCGTGCCCCTGTGTAGGGGAAGGGGCCATCCCAGACACAGACGGGGGACACAGCACCACACCGGTGTGCAGGGGACACGGCCGTCCCAGACACAGATGGGGGACCCAGCACCACACCAGGGGAAGCGGCCATCCCAGACACGGACGGGGGACCCGGCACCACACTGGTGTGCAGGGGAAGCGGCTGTTCCAGATGCAGCCAGGGGACCTAATACAAAACCAATGGGTTGCCTCCCAGCAGCCCACAGACACCTAACAAAACACCCGGGT
>NW_027054378.1:0-13000 GCF_011386835.1 Chrysemys picta bellii
CCCAGAGGGCCTCGGAGACGCACACCCTAGTTACAGGGAGGTCAAGCTGCCCACGTAACGGAAATGATTCTAATTACCCAGATTTCAAAAGCGAGATGCAACGTGTACCCTGATTACAGGGAGGTCGCTGGCATTAGCCAAAGAGGAGAGACCGGAACCTGAATTACAGAAAGATCAAGCTGCCAAAGTACCAAAGAGCTCGATATGTCCCATCCTAGAGAGGCTTGTGACATGGACCCTAATTACAGGGTTGTCACGCTGACTAATGGGGCAGAGCACGGCGTAAAGCCAGAAGAGAAAGAGGGCAGAGACCCGGACCCCAGTTACAGGGCGGTCACATTGCTCAGTTGAACAAAGAGCTCAATGCCCCTCCAAAGACAGGGGGAGGTGACTTGCACCCTGATTACAGGGCAGTCACATTCACCAACCTGTTAACGGAGACCCAAAGGGCCTCGGAGACGCAAACCCTAGTTACAGGGAGGTCAAGGTGCCCATGTTATGGTCCAGATTCTAATCCCCCAGATTTCAAAAGCGAGATGCAACCTGTACCCTGATTACAGGGAGGTCGCTGGCATTAGCCAAAGAGGAGAGACCGGAACCTGAATTACAGAAAGATCAAGCTGCCAAAGTACCAAAGAGCTCGATATGTCCCATCCTAGAGAGGCTTGTGACATGGACCCTAATTACAGGGATGTCACGCTGACTAATGGGGCAGAGCACGGCGTAAAGCCAGATGAGCAAGAGGGCAGAGACCCAGACCCCAGTTACAGGGCGGTCACATTGCTCAGTTGAACAAAGAGCTCAATGCCCCTCCAAAGACAGGGGGAGGTGGCTTGCACCCTGATTACAGGGCAGTCACATTCACCAACCTGTTAACGGAGACCCAAAGGGCCTCTGAGACGCAAACCCTAGTTACAGGGAGGTCAAGCTGCCCATGTTATGGTCATGATTCTAATCCCCCAGATTTCAAAAGCGAGATGCAACCTGTACCCTGATTACAGGGTGGTCGCTGGCATTAGCCAAAGAGGAGAGACCATAACCTGAATTACAGGAAGGTCAAGCTGTCAAAGTACCAAAGAGCTCGATATGTCCCATCCTAGAGAGGCTTGTGATATGGACCCTAATTACAGGGATGTCACGCTGACTAATGGGGCAGAGCACGGCGTAAAGCCAAATGAGCAAGAGGGCAGAGACCCAGACCCCAGTTACAGGGCGGTCACATTGCTCAGTTGAACAAAGAGCTCAATGCCCCTCCAAAGACAGGGGGAGGTGACTTGCACCCTGATTACAGGGCAGTCACATTCACCAACCTGTTAACGGAGACCCAAAGGGCCTCGGAGACGCAAACCCTAGTTACAGGGAGGTCAAGCTGCCCATGTTATGGTCTAGATTCTAATCCCCCAGATTTCAAAAGCGAGATGCAACCTGTACCCTGATTACAGGGTGGTCGCTGGCATTAGCCAAATAGGGGAGACCATAACCTGATTTACAGGAAGGTCAAGCTGTCAAAGTACCAAAGAGCTCGATATGTCCCATCCTAGAGAGGCTTGTGACATAGACCCTAATTACAGGGTTGTCACGCTGACTAATGGGGCAGAGCACGGCGTAAAGCCAAATGAGCAAGATGGCAGAGACCCGGACCCCAGATACAGGGCGGTCACATTGCTCAGTTTAACAAAGAGCTCAATGCCCCTCCAAAGACAGAGGGAGGTGACTTGCACCCTGATTACAGGGCAGTCACCCTCAATAGCCAGATAACGGAGCAGAATGTCAAAACGACACAATAGCACAGACCGGGACCCAGCTTACAGGGCGGTCACGCTGCTCAAGGTATTAAGAGGCTCGAGATTCCCCTACAGTCTAATTACATGACCTGAGGCCTGATTTGAGGTTGGTTACTGTGCCCAGAGTTCCTTTCCTTTTCCTCCATCTTCTTTTCTCCTCTGTGTGTGGCATTCCTGACACTTCCTTCTTCTCCACTTTTGCTTCATGAGGTCTGAAACAGAGAGAGAGAGCACAAGGCGTGTGTAAGTGAGAACCGACAATGCCATGTCCCGCACGCAAACTCAGTGTAATCTACTGATACACTGTTCCTTTCCGCATCTGCAGACAGTCTGGATATTTAGGTCCAAGACAGTTCTTTGTGGTCCTCAGACATTTCCAGAAGCATTTCCCGCTCCTCCCAAGCTGCACTGGGTGAGAAAACTCCTGGGCCCATTCCCCTCTAAAGCCACAATCTCCAGATTTCCCCTTGACAATTATTTCACCAGGCAACCTCCATACAAAATCAGGAGGAATAAAATGATGAAGGGGGGTAAGGAATTAATTGACAAGTATTCCTAAATCAATGTGACAAGGTATACTGCCTGGAATGACTTAGTCCAAAACAGCCCCAGACACTCCCTTTCGGATCTTACCACCAGTAGCATGTCAGATCTCCAAGAGTCCAAAAAGTGAGTAGAAAGCAGAAGACTTGGCTGCAGAATTCCAGGCAAGTTGGAAGTGCTGTTTGAAGGGCCGGAACTCTGGACACAGTGTCATGGGCGTGCCATAAATAGTAGCAGATGAGACCTGTACCCTGTTTACAGGGTGCTCATTCAGGGCAGTGGCTGCATTTGGCCAAATGCCAAGAGACTAGAGGGCAAAGACCAGATCCCTGATTACAGGGCGGTCGTTGGCAGCAGGCTGTGAAGACAGCACGAGGCCAAGAGACCCAGAGGGCCTCGGAGACGCACACCCTAGTTACAGGGAGGTCAAGCTGCCCATGTTATGGACATGATTCTAATCCCCCAGATTTCAAAAGCGAGATGCAACCTGTACCCTGATTACAGGGTGGTCGCTGGCATTAGCCAAATAGGGGAGACCATAACCTGAATTACAGGAAGGTCAAGCTGTCAAAGTACCAAAGAGCTCGATATGTCCCATCCTAGAGAGGCTTGTGACATGGACCCTAATTACAGGGATGTCACGCCGACTAATGGGGCAGAGCACGGCGTAAAGCCAAATGAGCAAGAGGGCAGAGACCCAGACCCCAGTTACAGGGCGGTCACATTGCTCAGTTTAACAAAGAGCTCAATGCCCCTCCAAAGACAGGGGGAGGTGACTTGCACCCTGATTACAGGGCAGTCACATTCACCAACCTGTTAACGGAGACCCAAAGGGCCTCGGAGACGCAAACCCTAGTTACAGGGAGGTCAAGGTGCCCATGTTATGGTCCAGATTCTAATCCCCCAGATTTCAAAAGCGAGATGCAACCTGTACCCTGATTACAGGGAGGTCGCTGGCATTAGCCAAAGAGGAGAGACCGGAACCTGAATTACAGAAAGATCAAGCTGCCAAAGTACCAAAGAGCTCGATATGTCCCATCCTAGAGAGGCTTGTGACATGGACCCTAATTACAGGGATGTCACGCTGACTAATGGGGCAGAGCACGGCATAAAGCCAGATGAGCAAGAGGGCAGAGACCCGGACCCCAGTTACAGGGCGGTCACATTGCTCAGTTGAACAAAGAGCTCAATGCCCCTCCAAAGACAGGGGGAGGTGACTTGCACCCTGATTACAGGGCAGTCACATTCACCAACCTGTTAACGGAGACCCAAAGGACCTCTGAGACGCAAACCCTAGTTACAGGGAGGTCAAGCTGCCCATGTTATGGTCATGATTCTAATCCCCCAGATTTCAAAAGCGAGATGCAACCTGTACCCTGATTACAGGGTGGTCGCTGGCATTAGCCAAAGAGGAGAGACCATAACCTGAATTACAGGAAGGTCAAGCTGTCAAAGTACCAAAGAGCTCGATATGTCCCATCCTAGAGAGGCTTGTGATATGGACCCTAATTACAGGGATGTCACGCTGACTAATGGGGCAGAGCACGGCGTAAAGCCAAATGAGCAAGAGGGCAGAGACCCAGACCCCAGTTACAGGGCGGTCACATTGCTCAGTTGAACAAAGAGCTCAATGCCCCTCCAAAGACAGGGGGAGGTGACTTGCACCCTGATTACAGGGCAGTCACATTCACCAACCTGTTAACGGAGACCCAAAGGGCCTCGGAGACGCAAACCCTAGTTACAGGGAGGTCAAGCTGCCCATGTTATGGTCTAGATTCTAATCCCCCAGATTTCAAAAGCGAGATGCAACCTGTACCCTGATTACAGGGTGGTCGCTGGCATTAGCCAAATAGGGGAGACCATAACCTGATTTACAGGAAGGTCAAGCTGTCAAAGTACCAAAGAGCTCGATATGTCCCATCCTAGAGAGGCTTGTGACATAGACCCTAATTACAGGGTTGTCACGCTGACTAATGGGGCAGAGCACGGCGTAAAGCCAAATGAGCAAGATGGCAGAGACCCGGACCCCAGATACAGGGCGGTCACATTGCTCAGTTTAACAAAGAGCTCAATGCCCCTCCAAAGACAGAGGGAGGTGACTTGCACCCTGATTACAGGGCAGTCACCCTCAATAGCCAGATAACGGAGCAGAATGTCAAAACGACACAATAGCACAGACCGGGACCCAGCTTACAGGGCGGTCACGCTGCTCAAGGTATTAAGAGGCTCGAGATTCCCCTACAGTCTAATTACATGACCTGAGGCCTGATTTGAGGTTGGTTACTGTGCCCAGAGTTCCTTTCCTTTTCCTCCATCTTCTTTTCTCCTCTGTGTGTGGCATTCCTGACACTTCCTTCTTCTCCACTTTTGCTTCATGAGGTCTGAAACAGAGAGAGAGAGCACAAGGCGTGTGTAAGTGAGAACCGACAATGCCATGTCCCGCACGCAAACTCAGTGTAATCTACTGATACACTGTTCCTTTCCGCATCTGCAGACAGTCTGGATATTTAGGTCCAAGACAGTTCTTTGTGGTCCTCAGACATTTCCAGAAGCATTTCCCGCTCCTCCCAAGCTGCACTGGGTGAGAAAACTCCTGGGCCCATTCCCCTCTAAAGCCACAATCTCCAGATTTCCCCTTGACAATTATTTCACCAGGCAACCTCCATACAAAATCAGGAGGAATAAAATGATGAAGGGGGGTAAGGAATTAATTGACAAGTATTCCTAAATCAATGTGACAAGGTATACTGCCTGGAATGACTTAGTCCAAAACAGCCCCAGACACTCCCTTTCGGATCTTACCACCAGTAGCATGTCAGATCTCCAAGAGTCCAAAAAGTGAGTAGAAAGCAGAAGACTTGGCTGCAGAATTCCAGGCAAGTTGGAAGTGCTGTTTGAAGGGCCGGAACTCTGGACACAGTGTCATGGGCGTGCCATAAATAGTAGCAGATGAGACCTGTACCCTGTTTACAGGGTGCTCATTCAGGGCAGTGGCTGCATTTGGCCAAATGCCAAGAGACTAGAGGGCAAAGACCAGATCCCTGATTACAGGGCGGTCGTTGGCAGCAGGCTGTGAAGACAGCACGAGGCCAAGAGACCCAGAGGGCCTCGGAGACGCACACCCTAGTTACAGGGAGGTCAAGCTGCCCATGTTATGGACATGATTCTAATCCCCCAGATTTCAAAAGCGAGATGCAACCTGTACCCTGATTACAGGGTGGTCGCTGGCATTAGCCAAATAGGGGAGACCATAACCTGAATTACAGGAAGGTCAAGCTGTCAAAGTACCAAAGAGCTCGATATGTCCCATCCTAGAGAGGCTTGTGACATGGACCCTAATTACAGGGATGTCACGCCGACTAATGGGGCAGAGCACGGCGTAAAGCCAAATGAGCAAGAGGGCAGAGACCCAGACCCCAGTTACAGGGCGGTCACATTGCTCAGTTGAACAAAGAGCTCAATGCCCCTCCAAAGACAGAGGGAGGTGACTTGCACCCTGATTACAGGGCAGTCACATTCACCAACCTGTTAACGGAGACCCAAAGGGCCTCGGAGACGCAAACCCTAGTTACAGGGAGGTCAAGCTGCCCATGTTATGGTCTAGATTCTAATCCCCCAGATTTCAAAAGCGAGATGCAACCTGTACCCTGATTACAGGGTGGTCGCTGGCATTAGCCAAATAGGGGAGACCATAACCTGATTTACAGGAAGGTCAAGCTGTCAAAGTACCAAAGAGCTCGATATGTCCCATCCTAGAGAGGCTTGTGACATAGACCCTAATTACAGGGTTGTCACGCTGACTAATGGGGCAGAGCACGGCGTAAAGCCAAATGAGCAAGATGGCAGAGACCCGGACCCCAGATACAGGGCGGTCACATTGCTCAGTTTAACAAAGAGCTCAATGCCCCTCCAAAGACAGAGGGAGGTGACTTGCACCCTGATTACAGGGCAGTCACCCTCAATAGCCAGATAACGGAGCAGAATGTCAAAACGACACAATAGCACAGACCGGGACCCAGCTTACAGGGCGGTCACGCTGCTCAAGGTATTAAGAGGCTCGAGATTCCCCTACAGTCTAATTACATGACCTGAGGCCTGATTTGAGGTTGGTTACTGTGCCCAGAGTTCCTTTCCTTTTCCTCCATCTTCTTTTCTCCTCTGTGTGTGGCATTCCTGACACTTCCTTCTTCTCCACTTTTGCTTCATGAGGTCTGAAACAGAGAGAGAGAGAGCACAAGGCGTGTGTAAGTGAGAACCGACAATGCCATGTCCCGCACGCAAACTCAGTGTAATCTACTGATACACTGTTCCTTTCCGCATCTGCAGACAGTCTGGATATTTAGGTCCAAGACAGTTCTTTGTGGTCCTCAGACATTTCCAGAAGCATTTCCCGCTCCTCCCAAGCTGCACTGGGTGAGAAAACTCCTGGGCCCATTCCCCTCTAAAGCCACAATCTCCAGATTTCCCCTTGACAATTATTTCACCAGGCAACCTCCATACAAAATCAGGAGGAATAAAATGATGAAGGGGGGTAAGGAATTAATTGACAAGTATTCCTAAATCAATGTGACAAGGTATACTGCCTGGAATGACTTAGTCCAAAACAGCCCCAGACACTCCCTTTCGGATCTTACCACCAGTAGCATGTCAGATCTCCAAGAGTCCAAAAAGTGAGTAGAAAGCAGAAGACTTGGCTGCAGAATTCCAGGCAAGTTGGAAGTGCTGTTTGAAGGGCCGGAACTCTGGACACAGTGTCATGGGCGTGCCATAAATAGTAGCAGATGAGACCTGTACCCTGTTTACAGGGTGCTCATTCAGGGCAGTGGCTGCATTTGGCCAAATGCCAAGAGACTAGAGGGCAAAGACCAGATCCCTGATTACAGGGCGGTCGTTGGCAGCAGGCTGTGAAGACAGCACGAGGCCAAGAGACCCAGAGGGCCTCGGAGACGCACACCCTAGTTACAGGGAGGTCAAGCTGCCCATGTTATGGACATGATTCTAATCCCCCAGATTTCAAAAGCGAGATGCAACCTGTACCCTGATTACAGGGTGGTCGCTGGCATTAGCCAAATAGGGGAGACCATAACCTGAATTACAGGAAGGTCAAGCTGTCAAAGTACCAAAGAGCTCGATATGTCCCATCCTAGAGAGGCTTGTGACATGGACCCTAATTACAGGGATGTCACGCCGACTAATGGGGCAGAGCACGGCGTAAAGCCAAATGAGCAAGAGGGCAGAGACCCAGACCCCAGTTACAGGGCGGTCACATTGCTCAGTTGAACAAAGAGCTCAATGCCCCTCCAAAGACAGGGGGAGGTGACTTGCACCCTGATTACAGGGCAGTCACATTCACCAACCTGTTAACGGAGACCCAAAGGGCCTCGGAGACGCAAACCCTAGTTACAGGGAGGTCAAGCTGCCCATGTTATGGTCTAGATTCTAATCCCCCAGATTTCAAAAGCGAGATGCAACCTGTACCCTGATTACAGGGTGGTCGCTGGCATTAGCCAAATAGGGGAGACCATAACCTGATTTACAGGAAGGTCAAGCTGTCAAAGTACCAAAGAGCTCGATATGTCCCATCCTAGAGAGGCTTGTGACATAGACCCTAATTACAGGGTTGTCACGCTGACTAATGGGGCAGAGCACGGCGTAAAGCCAAATGAGCAAGATGGCAGAGACCCGGACCCCAGATACAGGGCGGTCACATTGCTCAGTTTAACAAAGAGCTCAATGCCCCTCCAAAGACAGAGGGAGGTGACTTGCACCCTGATTACAGGGCAGTCACCCTCAATAGCCAGATAACGGAGCAGAATGTCAAAACGACACAATAGCACAGACCGGGACCCAGCTTACAGGGCGGTCACGCTGCTCAAGGTATTAAGAGGCTCGAGATTCCCCTACAGTCTAATTACATGACCTGAGGCCTGATTTGAGGTTGGTTACTGTGCCCAGAGTTCCTTTCCTTTTCCTCCATCTTCTTTTCTCCTCTGTGTGTGGCATTCCTGACACTTCCTTCTTCTCCACTTTTGCTTCATGAGGTCTGAAACAGAGAGAGAGAGCACAAGGCGTGTGTAAGTGAGAACCGACAATGCCATGTCCCGCACGCAAACTCAGTGTAATCTACTGATACACTGTTCCTTTCCGCATCTGCAGACAGTCTGGATATTTAGGTCCAAGACAGTTCTTTGTGGTCCTCAGACATTTCCAGAAGCATTTCCCGCTCCTCCCAAGCTGCACTGGGTGAGAAAACTCCTGGGCCCATTCCCCTCTAAAGCCACAATCTCCAGATTTCCCCTTGACAATTATTTCACCAGGCAACCTCCATACAAAATCAGGAGGAATAAAATGATGAAGGGGGGTAAGGAATTAATTGACAAGTATTCCTAAATCAATGTGACAAGGTATACTGCCTGGAATGACTTAGTCCAAAACAGCCCCAGACACTCCCTTTCGGATCTTACCACCAGTAGCATGTCAGATCTCCAAGAGTCCAAAAAGTGAGTAGAAAGCAGAAGACTTGGCTGCAGAATTCCAGGCAAGTTGGAAGTGCTGTTTGAAGGGCCGGAACTCTGGACACAGTGTCATGGGCGTGCCATAAATAGTAGCAGATGAGACCTGTACCCTGTTTACAGGGTGCTCATTCAGGGCAGTGGCTGCATTTGGCCAAATGCCAAGAGACTAGAGGGCAAAGACCAGATCCCTGATTACAGGGCGGTCGTTGGCAGCAGGCTGTGAAGACAGCACGAGGCCAAGAGACCCAGAGGGCCTCGGAGACGCACACCCTAGTTACAGGGAGGTCAAGCTGCCCATGTTATGGACATGATTCTAATCCCCCAGATTTCAAAAGCGAGATGCAACCTGTACCCTGATTACAGGGTGGTCGCTGGCATTAGCCAAATAGGGGAGACCATAACCTGAATTACAGGAAGGTCAAGCTGTCAAAGTACCAAAGAGCTCGATATGTCCCATCCTAGAGAGGCTTGTGACATGGACCCTAATTACAGGGATGTCACGCCGACTAATGGGGCAGAGCACGGCGTAAAGCCAAATGAGCAAGAGGGCAGAGACCCAGACCCCAGTTACAGGGCGGTCACATTGCTCAGTTGAACAAAGAGCTCAATGCCCCTCCAAAGACAGGGGGAGGTGACTTGCACCCTGATTACAGGGCAGTCACATTCACCAACCTGTTAACGGAGACCCAAAGGGCCTCGGAGACGCAAACCCTAGTTACAGGGAGGTCAAGCTGCCCATGTTATGGTCTAGATTCTAATCCCCCAGATTTCAAAAGCGAGATGCAACCTGTACCCTGATTACAGGGTGGTCGCTGGCATTAGCCAAATAGGGGAGACCATAACCTGATTTACAGGAAGGTCAAGCTGTCAAAGTACCAAAGAGCTCGATATGTCCCATCCTAGAGAGGCTTGTGACATAGACCCTAATTACAGGGTTGTCACGCTGACTAATGGGGCAGAGCACGGCGTAAAGCCAAATGAGCAAGATGGCAGAGACCCGGACCCCAGATACAGGGCGGTCACATTGCTCAGTTTAACAAAGAGCTCAATGCCCCTCCAAAGACAGAGGGAGGTGACTTGCACCCTGATTACAGGGCAGTCACCCTCAATAGCCAGATAACGGAGCAGAATGTCAAAACGACACAATAGCACAGACCGGGACCCAGCTTACAGGGCGGTCACGCTGCTCAAGGTATTAAGAGGCTCGAGATTCCCCTACAGTCTAATTACATGACCTGAGGCCTGATTTGAGGTTGGTTACTGTGCCCAGAGTTCCTTTCCTTTTCCTCCATCTTCTTTTCTCCTCTGTGTGTGGCATTCCTGACACTTCCTTCTTCTCCACTTTTGCTTCATGAGGTCTGAAACAGAGAGAGAGAGCACAAGGCGTGTGTAAGTGAGAACCGATAATGCCATGTCCCGCACGCAAACTCAGTGTAATCTACTGATACACTGTTCCTTTCCGCATCTGCAGACAGTCTGGATATTTAGGTCCAAGACAGTTCTTTGTGGTCCTCAGACATTTCCAGAAGCATTTCCCGCTCCTCCCAAGCTGCACTGGGTGAGAAAACTCCTGGGCCCATTCCCCTCTAAAGCCACAATCTCCAGATTTCCCCTTGACAATTATTTCACCAGGCAACCTCCATACAAAATCAGGAGGAATAAAATGATGAAGGGGGGTAAGGAATTAATTGACAAGTATTCCTAAATCAATGTGACAAGGTATACTGCCTGGAATGACTTAGTCCAAAACAGCCCCAGACACTCCCTTTCGGATCTTACCACCAGTAGCATGTCAGATCTCCAAGAGTCCAAAAAGTGAGTAGAAAGCAGAAGACTTGGCTGCAGAATTCCAGGCAAGTTGGAAGTGCTGTTTGAAGGGCCGGAACTCTGGACACAGTGTCATGGGCGTGCCATAAATAGTAGCAGATGAGACCTGTACCCTGTTTACAGGGTGCTCATTCAGGGCAGTGGCTGCATTTGGCCAAATGCCAAGAGACTAGAGGGCAAAGACCAGATCCCTGATTACAGGGCGGTCGTTGGCAGCAGGCTGTGAAGACAGCACGAGGCCAAGAGACCCAGAGGGCCTCGGAGACGCACACCCTAGTTACAGGGAGGTCAAGCTGCCCATGTTATGGACATGATTCTAATCCCCCAGATTTCAAAAGCGAGATGCAACCTGTACCCTGATTACAGGGTGGTCGCTGGCATTAGCCAAATAGGGGAGACCATAACCTGAATTACAGGAAGGTCAAGCTGTCAAAGTACCAAAGAGCTCGATATGTCCCATCCTAGAGAGGCTTGTGACATGGACCCTAATTACAGGGATGTCACGCCGACTAATGGGGCAGAGCACGGCGTAAAGCCAAATGAGCAAGAGGGCAGAGACCCAGACCCCAGTTACAGGGCGGTCACATTGCTCAGTTTAACAAAGAGCTCAATGCCCCTCCAAAGACAGGGGGAGGTGACTTGCACCCTGATTACAGGGCAGTCACATTCACCAACCTGTTAACGGAGACCCAAAGGGCCTCGGAGACGCAAACCCTAGTTACAGGGAGGTCAAGGTGCCCATGTTATGGTCTAGATTCTAATCCCCCAGATTTCAAAAGCGAGATGCAACCTGTACCCTGATTACAGGGTGGTCGCTGGCATTAGCCAAATAGGGGAGACCATAACCTGATTTACAGGAAGGTCAAGCTGTCAAAGTACCAAAGAGCTCGATATGTCCCATCCTAGAGAGGCTTGTGACATAGACCCTAATTACAGGGTTGTCACGCTGACTAATGGGGCAGAGCACGGCGTAAAGCCAAATGAGCAAGATGGCCGAGACCCGGACCCCAGATACAGGGCGGTCACATTGCTCAGTTTAACAAAGAGCTCAATGCCCCTCCAAGGACAGAGGGAGGTGACTGGCATTCTGATTACAGGGCAGTCACTCACACTAGCCAGATAACCCAGCAGAATGTCAGAAGGACACAATGGCACATACCGGGACCCAGCTTATAGGGCGGTCAGTCTTCGTAGGTTTCCACAGAGATCGATACCCCCCAGAAGAGAGAGAGACTCAGTCTCTCCCCTAATTACAAAATGAGGCCTTCCAGCAACCTGCTGATGTGGCATGCTGTCAAAAGAATGAAGGGCAGGTACCAAAATCCTTGATACAGAGTGGTCATGTTGTCCAGGTTCTAGCACATGCTTTACTTCCTTTGACCTAAATCACGCTCATTAAAGGCCATTCATTGCCATCAACCCACTAATAGGAATTCAACCTAAAGAAAGCAGAAGTGGAGAGAGATTCTCCTATGCACTTTAAGATGATATCTGAGCTTTTACTGTTCCCTTTTGTGTGGAGGAGGAGGATAAATATATTAATACACATTCAGCTCTTTTTCCAATTCTGAGGAGAGTAAAGAAAAAGCACTGCAGTGATTTAACTGAAAGAACTCAAAATAAATAAATAAATACAGATGTTCACACCCATTTGTATCACATGCACTCACATACACATACATACAAAAGAAAGGGGGACTTCCCAGAACAGAAAGAGAGCTCACTGCAGTAGGTCACTTGACCCACAGTGTTAAACTTGACCAATCTTCCTCCCCTCCAAAAAAAAAGGGAAAAGGCATAAGACCTGGATCCTGCTTATTTACAGGGGGGTCATACTATTCAAGGGATTAAAAGGCTTGAGATCCCCATACAGTGTAATAAGATGACTGGAGGCCTGATTACAGGCAGTTTACTGTGCCCAGAGTCCCTTTCCTTTGCCTCCAGCTTCAGTGACTTCTCTTCTTTCTTCCCCTTGGCTTGACATTCCTCAACCTTTCTTCTTGTCCACTTGTGTTTGAAGATGCCTGAAACAGAGAGAGGGAGCACAGAAGCATGTGTTAGTCAGACACCCTTACAACAACTCCACAACTCTCAGATAAGATTTTCCCCTCCTGAGTCAGAAAAGTACCAAATCTTTCGCGCTGAGCTCCTCCTCCTGCATCACCTCAGCCATTCCGGCCCACCCCTTCAGAGACACCTCCGCCTTTCCTGCCCAGGCTCTGACACCCCCCGCAATTCAGAGTCTCCACAGCATTTCCCACCCAGGCTCCGAACCCTCCCCCCATTAGGGTCACCTCAGTGTTTCCCGCCCAGGCTCTGACCCACCCCATT
>NW_027054379.1:0-13000 GCF_011386835.1 Chrysemys picta bellii
CCTCTCTGTAGTAATCTAACATGTGCCTCCATATCCAAGCTTTGACAAACTTTTCATAGTTGAGAATGTATTTCACATAGTTGTTGAAGTTCCCATCTTCTAACAGCTTCTTCTGCACAGTGAACTGGAAAAAGCTCCGGCTGGCATATTCAATAGACTGTCCGCTGCTGAGAATGTCATCCACTATTTCCAGTCCGAGTCTTTTGCTAACATAATCCATTAAGGCAGGTTTGAGACACTGATCACAGAACTCCTTGGCTCTATTTTGTCGGGCATCTTTTTCCAAGTAATGGTCTCGAAATGTAGAGAAATACTGAGGTTTCAGCTTCTCCAGTCGTTGCTGAGGATCATTTTCCTTGAGAAAATCTTCATGCATCTTCTGAAATGCATGAGCGGCTTCCCCCAAAATGTGAAGTTTCAGATCAACTTCAAAGCAAACAGAAGTCTGCAGTTTTTTCACTTCCTCCTGTTGAAGTTTCTCATTGATCAAATGCAACAATTCTCTGCAATAGGTTTCATCATAGTCTGCCTTGGAATAGACTCTCTCTTCAATGTAACTATTACATTGGGCCATCAAGGATTCAGCAAGTTTTTCTATTTTCTGTGACCGTTTTTTTGTAAACCAATGTTTCACAGCTGAGGTAAATGAAAAGTCTAAATATTCAGTTCTCATTGTGAAAGACTTAATTCTATAATTCATCAAGCTTCCTGCTTCTTGTATCTTCTGATTGACAGAACTCCCTCTGTTATCCAGGTCTTTTCTCAGATGGAACTCTATATCTTCATGAATTTCATGTTTCTGTAAACAAATGGGCGATAATTCTGAAAATGTTTCTTTCCACATTTTTTTCAAATTCCATTTCCAATTCTTTATTTTCCAACTTACTTTCTTTTCTCCTGCATTGGTCTAAAAGCGTGTCCACTTTCCCTTCAATTACTTTCATGTACTCAGCCTGAATATTGGCTATCTTGTGCTGGCCTTTTTTAATGTGAATGGCTTCCTTACATTTCTTAAATGAATAACTTTCCAGCTCAGTTTTCAGGCTCTTTGCACTTCTGATAAAATCTTCCCTGTACTTTTCTATCAGATGCAGATTTGCTGCCCCGCTTTCAAAATATTGTTTTAAAAGCTCCAGAATTCTCTGTTCTCCACACAGTAGTTTCTGTTGCATTTCATATTGTGACTTATCAGCTTCTAGTTCATCAGGAGAAAGATTCTGAATGGCAGTTTCTTTTTCAGTTATCCAGAGGTGCATTTCCTTGCGGAAATCCCATTCCCACTCAGAATATTTCACAGACAGCTGGTTATAGGCTTCAGCTATGAGGCTGTTTCTAAAGCTGAAGATGAAGTTCTCATGTTTGACAGCATTCCACAGACTCTTGACCCATTCAATAAACTGTGGAATGTCCTTGGGGGTTCTTTTAAGTGAACGGTTCTTTATGAATTCAAACAGATACCTCTTTAACTCATACACTTTTTCACTGTATCCCATATTCACCGGAGCCATGGGAGGGACTCCATGCCACAGCCCAGGGATGTACCAATTGTGTTTTTCCAGATCATACTCCATGATATCAGAAAATTTTATTTCCTTGTTTAATTTTTCCATCTTTGCTGCAGCTTTGATCATTTCATTCAGCTGCTCCAGGAGGTGTTTCCTGTCCCTCATGTTTTGTTCATGTGCAGACACATCACTGACGTTCTGATGCACAAACTGGCAGTTTGGCTTATGCCCTATTTTTTCCATTCTCAGAAAGGCATGGACCACAATTTGCAGAATATCCTTCATTTCGGTGGCATTCTCCATGGCCATGTTAACAATGGTTATGTCACTCAGTCCTATCACCAGTGTGGCCAGCTCATTGTCATGTTGATAACTGTCCTCCAGCTTGGCCAATTCAGGGGCTTTCAAGCCTTCTGTGTCTATCACCAAAATGAAATCACAGCCCAGTTCCTTTTTTAAGATCTCTGTAACTTGAATGAGCAACATGAAGGCTCCTCGTGTACATCGGCCACTGCTCACTGCAAACTGCAGGCCGAACATGGTGTTGAGGAGGGTGGATTTCCCAGTGCTCTGCACTCCCAGCACTGTTAGAACCAGCATTTTGGACCTTCCCCTGAGCTTGGCATGGAGCTGGGTCAGAACATCTGTCACCCACTGCAGTGGGATGTTGGAGGCATCTCCATCAATCAGCTCAATAGGAAACCCTTCCAGCATCAGGTCAGCTGCTATGCCTGGGAGGTGGGTGAATTGTCTTCCACTTTTTAGAATTTTGCCTTCTTTAACCATTGAGTGTTCAGCCTCATAAAACTGCCCCAACTCACGCATGAAATGCTCCACCCCTAAAGAAGTGGAAGATATTAATTTATCTAGTTCTGCCAACCGTTTGGGGTCATCTCCTAAAGACTTGCATTTCTCTTTGTATTCAGCCCGTAGTTTAGAAAGATTCCCCCTAGCAATGTGATCCAACTGAAATTTCATCCATTTCAGGAAATAATGTTTTTCTAATGGAAGTAGATGTTGTATTGCATCAATGAATTGAGTCAAACCATCAGTAAGGTCACATTTATTCTGTTGGTTACGTAATTCCAACGTTTTATCTTTCAGCTGAGATTTATATTTCTCAGCAGGGATACCCCCCTGCCTTCTCATTCGGCACATTTCTTTTTCTACTTTAGCCAGGCTTTTCCATAAGTCCCCTTGGAGCCTCAGCATTTCTTGTTTGTAATATGCCACATCCTTTATTTCTGTGGTGATTTCTTTAACGCAGTTGCTCGCAGTCTGACATTCCACACGGTCTTCATCTATTTGGATTCCTAGTTCACGCGCTATCACAGCCATATCTTCTATACCTGTCCTCTTGGGAGAAGAGTTCATTATGCTTTGTATGGTGGACTGCAGCTTTTCCACAAATTTTGCTTTATTTGTGCTGCTATCTTTCATCAGCATATGTGAATTTTTCAGTTTCAGCACAGGGGCTAATTTGTTAAGGAATGCCAGAGTTGCACTGGATTTCCCAGCCTGGCGGTTGAGAATGAAGTAGTATTTAGTTGTGGATTCTTTCAAAGATGATAATAGAGTGTACTCCCTTTCAGTGATGTTTTCAGCAAATATGAACACAGCTGAGGAGACCTCTGTTAAAAAGCTAAACTGCAGCCAGTGCGATTCAATGTCTCCACGTAGATTTGTAACTGCCACAGGTTCTGAGAAAAGATCCAAATTCTTCCTCCCACCAGGGAAAAACCAGGAAATTTCTATCAACCCATCTGCGATTTCACGAGGGACGTTCCCAGATGACAAATCCTGATGGATAAAGAAATCGTGGTGCTGCTGGGAGGGGCTGAGAACCTCATTGAGGAGTTTGGACTTGGAGAAGCTGCAGCTCCCCATCCGCACAAAGGAAATGGTTGGCATTGCTGTGAGCACCAGGCTCTCCTCTCTGAACCCTCTGCTCTCTGCCAGGGAGTGCGGCCTCCACTTCCTCACAATGTCCCTCATGGCCCACAGCATTAGGGTGCACTTGGGGGTGTCGAGAGAAGGTAACAGCAGAGGGAGGGCAAACTGGCACATGGACATTTTGGACAGGATCTCCTGCTGTAGGAAACTGTCCGAACAAAGCAGAACGGCACAGAGAAGATCAAGTGGATTCACAGAGACTTTAGTGTCAGAGTCACTAAAAAAGAAAATTTGTTCATCGATACCTTGTTCCTCCTCATCCACCCTGGTTCCTTGATCATGAGGTGCCCCACACCTAAAGCTTGTGCTTCTGGCTGTCACATTCAAAGCCATGACCTTCCTCAGGAAATGCCATGGTAAATCTCTTAATTTTCGAGGAGTCCAGTCCTTTAAACTTCCTGAGTTGATTTCCAGGACATCATTCATCCTGAGCTTTCTGCTTTCATACTTCTGTAATTTTAACTTGGAAAGAACTTCTCTGAATGCTTTTCTTCTCTCTGTAGAAAAGTGTTAAAATATGAACATAAATTTCAGAGCCGAAAATAGAGGGCTGAATTATCTTATTTGCAAAGGCCACTTGTGCTACCTAGGTGGTGGGAAATGGCCTGAGAGAACCTGTGTAGAATTCCTCCTGAGTAGGAGAACTCTCAACTTGTGGCAAGTTGGCAGAAGTGGCTCCCAGCCCCCCAAATCCCTAGCACAGGGAGACATAAGTGGTGTTGTGGAGTGGAGGAGTACTATATCTGATCCTCCCCTGGCATGATGTTTGTTACAGACCTTGCATTAGTGGCATGAACTAGTGTAGGCCCCAGGCTGCTCTAATTTCCACAGGTTCTGGGATGTTGAGGATCAGGGAGATGTAACCGGCTCCCTGCCCTGACCACTCCTCACTACCTCTGAGTTGCAGTGGGATGCAGTGGAGAAGCAGGGTCATTGTGATTTTTGTGATATTGTTTGGCAATTGTTGATTGTGACACTAGGGTAGTGATGCAAAGCTGTAATTAGAGGATGGCAATACATAGAAGTGACAGATACATCAAGGAGCTACACTTCTCATGCGCTTCAATAATTATTTAGATTGCTCTGTATTCTTAGTTTTCCCTCTGCTAGTATGTTGCTGTTAACAGTCAATGATGGACATTAGTGATTTTTTTAATCTTGCCCATGTTCCCAACCTTTCTTCGTTCCTCTCCCATAAAAATGATTTATAGGGACATATAGACAACTGCAGCCTCACCTGAGGACAAATCCACGTCTTCCATGATACAATGTGCTCTCTTCTTTGGAGAGTCGGAGGTCATAATACCACTCACAAATCAGGCCTTCTCACAGCTCACTGCTATATGCAGCTGTCTTTGTGCCTTCTAGTCTGATAATATGTACAGTGCGTTACTAACATATCTATCCTGTCTAAAGATTTATACAGTACCCCTCACAGTGGTATCTGAGGACTCCTGCATCTGCTACATCATTAATCCTGGGGTTTTAAATGGAGATGTTCTAAACTACTAAGGAATAAGGCTTAGTATTTTTGTATGGATTATATTAGCTAAAATATTCAAAGCCATCATAAATCTAATAGTATTGTTAACTAATGAGATGCAATACTAATGACACATGCACATGGAAAATTATATGAGAACTACCTTTGGGAAGGTCTTTTTGCTTTTGTTCTGGGTCTTGCTGAATAGCAACTTCTTGCTCCCGAATTAAAGAATCTAGGAAGAAATCCAAAGGAAAATATATTATCACCTTTCTGTCCTGAATGCAGAGGTTGTCAGTGTATCAAGGACCATCAGGCAAGAAATAAACAATTTCATCAACACTCTACTAGAAGGAGATGATCTGAGGTTTTGTATTTATCAGACCTTCCTTAGGGGAAAGGTGGGAAGCTGATCTGGGAATTTCCTCTTTTGCGAGACTTAAATTTGACTGCATAAAACCTTTGTTGTTTGTTTTTTTGTTTTGCTTACAGTAATTTAGAAATTAGGCCGAAAGAAGCCTTTTCAAATTCTTAATTTTAATCTAACTGTGTTGGAGTTTTTGCTTTGGTTGGACTATGAGAACATTACTCCAAAATTTGGACTTAAAAGGTCCATGGATGTTGGCTGTATATCCAGTTGCAGTTCAACTGGCTTGCCTCTTCTAACACTGACCTAATACTAAAAAGAACAGGAGTACTTGTGGCACCTTAGAGACTAACAAATTTATTTGAGCATAAGCATCCGATGAAGTGGGCTGGGCTGTAGCCCACGAAAGCTTATGCCGAAATAAATTTGTTAGTCTCTAAGGTGCTACAAGTATTCCTGTTCTTTTTGCAGATACAGACTAACATGGCTGCTACTCTGAAACCTGACCTAATACTGTTATACTCAATTGTACAGAAACTGAACTTTAGGAAATAGTCTTGTAGAACTTGCAAAGAGGAGTCGACTGAAAATCTGAACATACAGTGAGGAAAAGCATGCTGGGAAGAAAGATGGAAATCTACTCATTTCTAAAACTTTTTGTGCTACTACCAGAAAAAATACGATCTTAACCAAAATATTTCACAGATTCAATGCTCAAATTAAACATATAGAAATTAGTTGGTATTGTTAGGATAATAACCTCAGATTCTCTACAAAGTATGGTCCTGAACTGACAATCATAGTATTACCATATTGCTAATCATTTTGCTTTGAGTCACTACTCTCTCTCAGTGAAAATAACCAGAGAACTACTGTAACAGTGAGGGAAATACCACACTAACTTTAAAATTCTCAAGTGTTTCCTTTATTTAGCACTTTTTGAGTGGAACTTATTACTCTCCTTTCCCCCAAATGTAATGTGCCCTACTAGGGCAAAAAAGTCAATTTGTAAACCCACCTCTGCCTCTAAAAACTGTTCTGCTGCTGCCGTGGCTGACAGACAGCTCCCCACTCAGTAACTGGCTAAATATAGTTTCTCAATTATTATATTTATGGTTTGTATTGCAGTAGCACCTAGGATCCTCGTCTATAATTGGGGCCCCTATCTATTAGCACAGTGACTGATCCAGCTCCCGCTGAAGCCAGTGGAAAGGCTCCTATTGATTTCAATGGGATATGGATAAGGCCCTTAATGAAGCACTGTCTGGAATATATTTTTCTTCCAGTGTTATAACATTCAGAGAATTATACCAATAAATAGTAATATCTAGTAAAATTGTCAGAACTAGTTCGAAGGTAGTTACCATTATCATTTACAATAATGTGATGCAGTAGCTAGCAGGAAGGGTTGTAAGAGGCAATACCTTTAGGAAGGTCTTTCTCTACCAGCTCTGGTACTTGCGGGGTGTCAACTTTCTCCTCTGGAATAAAACAATTTGGCAAGGGAGCCAAGAGGAAAACTGCACTAAGTGAAATTCTCTTCTCTACAGGTTCTTACACCACACTCATCACAGAAGTATCCGAGCACCTTCCAGCAATGCATTAAGCAGCACGATGCACCTCTGTCAATTGTTTGTTCTCTCGGCCTATCCCCAGAAGTGTGAGCAGGGGTGTGTTTGCTTTTGGATTTTTAAAAAGAAATATATATTAGAGAGCGCAAGGCCAATGAAAGACACCTTGTACTTTGGCCAGAAGTTGGTGAGGTTTGTGATGGTCCTTAGTTCCTGGGGGGGTTAATTGCACAGTCGTGGGTCAGCCCCTAAAAAAGCTCTGTTCCAGTTTAATTACATCTGTCACTGAATAGAAAAATAAGGTCACTCTCTGCTTCCATTGACAAAGAAATGAGACGGGGAGTTCTTTTACTCTGAAGATAACCTAGAAAAAATGTGTAATGTGAGATGGACATAAGGGTCTGCGATTTGGCTAAATTCCCTTAAATAAACCCCATTGAGATTGTCCTAAGGGCAGACCCTCCAGGGATCTCCCTGTTCTACCAAGAACAGAAATATTCAGAGACAAATTGATAGGAGGGGCTGCTGGTGTTGGGTTATTTTGGTGTTGATATCAGAGTGCTTTCTGCCACTGATGTATAGGATTTGGTATAAGTCCTATTAACGGAGTCATGATGCATAAATTATCTGACAGTGAAGTGGGAAGATAGCACCTTTCTCTCTGCAAGGTGCAAAACATTAGAGTACAGGGGATGGAGGCAGTGAGAGGTATGAGATCTATACACTCAGAAGCTCTCATAAAACTTTTTTAACAAAGTCTGAGCTGTGTATCTAGGATTGAGTTAAAACTGACAGAATGACAGATTATGATGGTCTTCTCAATTAATTCTCCATCAGAAGATAATGTTGTTGTATATTGAATACGTTATCTTTGGGCTTGTCTACACTACAGATATTCACTGAATCTGGATCCATCTTCTAAAATGGTTTATTCCATGTGCAATTCATATCTACACACAACAGGGTTAATGTATGGTTCCTCACTGTGTGGGTTACCTAGCCGGTCTGCATGTGAGCTGGGTTGAAAACAACTGACAGAGTGTAGCCAGGACTTAACATTGTTCCTTTGCTGCATAGACATTTACATTATAATATATATTTCTTAATACAGATCTCTAATTGGAAATGTGGACATATTCAATTTTATGGCTAACACATTCTTTCCTTATGAAAAATAAAATACAACTCCCCATAGCTTAAATATAAATCCTGATCTATACCTGGAAATACAATTTCTAAACACTCCAGAAATTGCTGGCAGGCTGATTCCCCCTTTTTCTGTATCAGAATCAACAATTTTCTTATTTTCTTCTTGGGATCCTCCTCTGTTTTATCCAAGGGATTATACTCCTCCTCTGTGACAATGGATTGGGAGAGTAATTCATCCAAGATGAGTTCTAGGTCTTTTTGAAGAATTTCAATTAACCTTTTTCTTTTGTTGCGTATAATCTCTGAGGGTTTTTCACCAGCAGATGTTTCTAAATCACAAGTCCTAGGACAGAAAAGATTTTTTTTTTAAATATAAAGAAAAAGGAACAGGATTTGTGAAGCAGCCGTGGTTAGCTTTAATATACTTAGTCTTGTAGCATTCTTGGAACATTAGCAGGTAATCTGCAAGTTAAACAATTTGAGATGGAGAATAAACACGTTTTCTCTTAAAACGTTTGAGTTGAAAATTGTCACTTCAATTGAAATTTTCCTCTTCTTCAAGTTTGAAAATAAAAGTTGACTTTTTTTCTCTGAAATCATGGGGGGGACGGGATGCTTTCACTTTTTACTTTTCTTCCACTTTTGTCCAATTGGATTTTTTTTTTAAATTAAGATAAAATAGAATTTTTTTCCACCCAAACAAAACAAAAAGGTTCATGACAACTTTAAAATACTAACAACAAGGAGTCTGGTGGCACCTTAAAGACTAACAGATTTATCTGGGCATAAGCTTTCGTGGGTTAAAAAACCTCACTCTTCAGATGAGGTTTTTTTACCCACGAAAGCTTATGCCCAAATAAATCTGTTAGTCTTTAAGGTGCCACCGGACTCCTTGTTGTTTTTGTGGATACAGACTAACATGGCTACCCCCGATACTTAAAATACTAAAAATCTTTTGTTCTCCCCACCATGCAACATGTTCATTTCAACCAGCTGTGCTTTTGAACAGAATACTTCTGTGCTAAAACAACAAGGAGTCTGGTGGCACCTTAAAGACTAACAGATTTATTTGGGCATAAGCTTTCGTGAGTAAAAACCTCACTTCTTCGGATGCATAGAGTGCTAGTTGCTCTATCTAGTGTTCAAGGCTTGTATTACACCATCAAAACTGCTATATATTTAAAAGCCAATGATCCTCAGTATAACTATATTTTGTAGATAATCCCTGCTCCAAAGAGCTTTCAGTTTATTTTTGGGTATTGTACAGCACCGAGCACATATACTGTCAGTTGTAAACAAGTAGGTACTATATTTTGTATCTTGTCTTTTATATGAACTGTATTCCAAGTGCATTACAGTTTTAAATACTGTAATAAAACTATAAAGTTAATATAAAGAAAACAGGGGAAGATAGAATTGAAATGTTTAGAAACGGGAGAAAAGAGAGATTTTCAGATAAGATCTTAAAACAGGTGAGAAACCTTGATGAGGTAGAAAGTTGCTGGGTGTTCCAGATGGTAGGGACTTGCAGAGAGAGAGAGGCTCTTGCACCACTATACCGTGATTATGGCGGCTGCTAGATGCACAAAAGGATGTAGAGGAAGACAGAGGTTTGAAACATATGGATGGCGGTTCTGAAATGGAACCTGAAATAAACAAGGTGCCAGCGGAACTGTCTGGGAATAGGTATAAGTTGGACATAGATCTGTGGACATTTGAGAAGTCAGCAGGGGCATCAGGCACACTGTATGGAGGAGTCCGGGGAGGTGAGATTAGAGGAGGGAACTGCCATTGCCCAGGCCAGAGGAGATGGACATCTAGATGGGAATCTCAACAGAGGAGGAATCTTAGGGAGGCCATAGAGGGAGTGTCAGTATCCCAAGGGAGAAGGGATGGTGGCCTGTCTGGGACCTTATAGAACGAGGAGCTGGGACTCAGACCAGTCATTGTTGAGGAAGCTGCAAAAGTGTAGGCAACAAAAAATAAGAGGCTTTGTTCACATGCCTGGTTTAAATCCTGGGTGCATCACACAACTTGGAATGAAGTGAAAACCAGGTTTTGTATGGAGAGGTTTGTTCAGCTGTAATGTTGACCCTGTTGACTGTCTAGTAAATATTTTACATAGGGCTGCTAGGGCCACACAAATGTGTTGACTCATTGGTACCCAATGTTACTTGTACAGGAAGCAAAATGGTGTCAAAATAGGATATAACTTTTGAATCACTATGGACCAATTCCTCTGCCTAGTGCACAGGTCTAGCAAATGGGCAGTGGTAGTCTGGGCAATGGGAGCTTTCTACAGACTGATTCAGGCCACCAGTAGACCCCAAAGCAGCTGCATCCCTCTGGCCACCAGTAGACCCCTGAGCAGCTGCATCCCTCAGGCCACCAGTAGACCCCCGAGCAGTTGCATCCCTCTGTCCAATGTAGCAGATCTCTGTTGCTGTGGATGCACCACCCCATCTCTACCCATGGAGTACTAATCCACAGCATGTGGGGATTGCAGACCTCCTGTTGAGTGATCTTACCACATCCTTCCCCTGCACGGTAGAACTACACCTGCTCTGTTGTATGAAGGGCCTTCTATGGCTCTTTCTCAGGTTGGAGGACTTGGCTGTATAAGAACTTATACATTGGTGACATTATGATTGGGGCTCACAAAGCACATGGATTTTCAGATTCAAATTCTGCTCATTTACATCCTTGTGAATCCAGAGAAACTTCACTGGCATAACCATGGATTTACTCTGGTGTGACTGAGATCAGAATCTGGTCCTAACCACACTGACATCAGGGGTATTTTTCTGGATTTACACAGGGCTGACTGAAACCAGAATTCAAGTCTACTACTGAGATTTTCACAGTAGTGCAGGAAATCTCGGAATAGTCTCTAATCACAGCTCATTATAACTGTTCAAAGACATTACCCTTTGGCTGGTGTTCTTGATGGAGTGGCTCCCTCTGGTTCCTTCTCAATAGTCCTCGCTGCCAACAGGTCACCAGCTGGTGCTGACTCCAGCATGTTTCTCCAAGGTCCGATAAGTTCATTTTGGGCTTGTAGGAACAATTGCTCTGGTTCCAGAAAGGAAAGGGTTACATTTCAGAAAGACAGTTTATTAATCTTAAGGATTCCTAACATATCCACACAAAAGCCTTTTTAAAACCTACACAAAAGCCTATAATCCATGACCTCTCTAAGGTCATGTATTTGTAACTGTCTTGTTGCTTCTAGTCCAATTAACATTAATCAGATGAGACTAGGGCATGACATGAGTTAGTTACAGCAGGTTTATTTATAACAGAAAATATGAGATTCACAAGCATGCCCCAGTTAGCAATTTCACTTTTCATTGTAGGTGTTTGCTAGCCCATAGTGTGTGTGAGTGTTGACCTACTGTACCTAATACTGCTGAGTTTCTTTCCTTGTCTAATTTGGAAGCTTCTGTCTGGTAAAACCATAGTGCTGAATCTCATACAGTATGTGTTCGTATGATGGGTAAAAAAGGGAATGTGTTGTCACAGACTAAAGGATTCTAAAGGTGATTCTTTTAGAAAGTCTCTCACCATTGTATCTGCAGATATAGTGTAATACCGTGCAGACAGGGTGGATGACACCTTAAATGTTTCTTAAACATGGTATGTCCCAACCCCAACTGCCTTATTCTGGCTAACCCTCATTGATTTCATTGGGAGCTTTGGCAGGGCACAAGGCCTAAAGGTTAAATCCCAAAATGTTGAGGATAAATAAACCTTCAGAATTCTCTTTCTCTGAAGTCAGGGGGACTTTTGGGCTCTTCGCTCCTTTCCCTTTCCCTTTCTCCGAGGTTGCAGAAGCTTCTAGGATCTCAGATTCCTTCCCCTTTCCTGAGGATGCAGTGGCTTCTGGGCTCTCTGCTTTATTTCCTTTTGCTGAAGATGTGGTGACTTCTGGGCTCTCGGCTCCATTTTCTTTCTCTGAGGATGCGTCGGATTCTGGGCTCTCAGCTTCGTTCCCTTTCTTTGAAGATGTGTTGGGTTCTGGACTCTCAGCTCCGTTTCCTTTCTCTGAGGATGTATTGGGTTCTGGGCTCTCAGCTCCGTTCCCTTTCTCTGAAGATGTGTTGGGTTCTGGGCTCTCGGATCTATTCTTTTTCTCTGAGGATGTGTTGGGTTCTGAACTCTTGGCTCCGTTTCCTTTCTCTGAGGATATCTCGGGTTCTGGGCTCTCAGCTCCGTTCCCTTTCTCTGAGGATATGTCAGGTTCTGGGCTCTCAGCTCCGTTCCCTTTCTCTGAGGAAATGTCGGGTTCTGGGCTCTCAGCTCCGTTCCCTTTCTCTGAGGATATGTCGGGTTCTGGGCTCTCAGCTCCGTTCCCTTTCTCTGAGGATATGTCGGGTTCTGGGCTCTCAGCTCTGTTTCCTTTCTCTGAGGATGTGTCGGGTTCTGGGATCTCAGCTCCGTTCCCTTTCTCTGAGGATGTGTTGAGTTCTGGGCTCTCAGCTCTGTTCCCTTTCTCTGAAGATGTGTTGGGTTCTGAGCTCTCAGCTCCGTTCCTTTTCTCTGAGGGCTCAGTAGCTTCTGGGCTCTCAGGAAGATTCTTTTTCACTGACGATATAACCATTTCTGGATCTTCTGGTCCATTCTTTTTCTCTGAGAACACTGCAGCTTCTGGATTCTCAGTTCCATTATTGGGATCTAAAGATTCAAAAAACAATACCAGATAAAATCCTATTCAGATTCTTCAAGATTCTTGATATTCTGGTGTTCTTGACACGAGACTCCAATTTTCCTTCCTTCCAAAATTACACCAGAGTATTTGGAGATAGCACACATCAATAGTAACATAACATAAGTGCAAAGAAGAGATAATATAATATAATTTCTAGAAAGTTCTGAGAGTCATGGGCAGATGAGATGTGATCTACTTTTATATCAAATGAGCACATTGCTTTGATATAGATATATTCTGCAATTATTCACTGGGGATTTCTTT
>NW_027054380.1:0-13000 GCF_011386835.1 Chrysemys picta bellii
CCATGCTGGTAGCCACGTCCTGCATGAGATGGATGGGCAGGGTGAGGGGCCCACTCCTTCCAGCCAGGTGTGGGGGGGCTGGCCAGGCCAGGCAGCACCCGCTGCAGAGCAAGACATGGATTTGCCCTGGGTGCTCCAACGTAGCTGGGGGACTGCTCCCCACACGGGTGGCCATCAGATTTCCAACCCATCCCCTCAAGCAGGGCCTCTCCCTCCCCAACCTGGGCACAGCCAGTGGCCCAGATTGGGGCCTCCCACCCTCCCCACCCCTGGCCAAGCGCAGCTCCCAGTCTCCCATACCCTGCTGAGCACTGACCCCCCTCCCCAAGATCAGGGCCTCCCACCCACCCCACCCCCGTCTGAGTACAGACCCTCCCTCGGCCCCCCCATATCGTGGGGGCCTCCCACTGCCCCCACCGCTGCCCGAGCACAGACTCCTCTCCCCCTCCAGATCATGGCCTCTCACCCCCAGCCCAGTGCAGCCCAGGGCCCAGATCAGGGCCTCCCACCTCCCCGTCCCCAGCCGAGCACAGACACTCCCCCCACCCCTAATCAGAGCCTCCCACATTCCCCATCCCCGTGGCCCAGGCCATCTGGACTCACGTAGATCTCGTCGAACTTGCCAAAGTCCATGGTTTTGAAGCGGTTGATGGGTGGGCGAATGTATTCGCAGTAGGAGCTCGACTTTACCACCTCCAGCTGGCGCACACACGACACATAGGCCAGACGCGACTGGATCTCCGCCATGTCGGGCACCTGTATGTGTGTGGGGAAAAACAGGAGTGTCCTGCAAGGGGGTGGATCAGCCCCACCTTGGACAGCATCCTGGGGCAGGGGGCTGCAAGGGACAGTCTCTCCTACGTTCTGCAGATCTGACCCCCCCCAGCTGGCTCAGTCCAGCTGAGTGGCCGGAGCCGGATCTCAGCAACTGCCACTGGGGCATCAGGAGTGACTGTGCCCAGCCAGCCTGAGGGAAGCCACTGGCTGCCAAGGCAGGCCCGCATGCTCAGACAGGAGCAGCCCTGGGAGGCAGGGGCTGTGGCGGAAGGGACCCTGCCTGCACCTAGGGCTGTCGCGGGGGTGTTTCGGCGGCGTGGTGCTGTTTGGGGGGGGGGCCTTCGGCGGCGCAGCGCTGGCAGGGGTGGGGGTTTGGGCGGCCCGGCACGGCGCTTGGGGGTTTGGGCGGCCCGGCGCAGCGAGGCACTGTCGGGGGGGCAGCTCGGCCCGACCCAGCACTCTGGGGGTTTGGTTAGCCCGGCCCGGCAGTCCGGAGGGGCGGGGATTTGGGCGGCCGGGCGTGGTGCTGGGGGGGGGGGGGATTTGGGCGGCACGGCGCTGGGGGGGGGGGTTGGGCGGCGTGGCGCGGCGCTGGAGGTGGCGGGGGGTTTGGGCGGCCCAGCGCGGCACTGGGAGGGGGCGGGGGTTTCGGCAGCCCGGTGCTCGCAGGGGGAGGGTGTTACGGCAGGGCGGCGCTCTTCTTTTTTGCCTGGGGCGGCAAAAAAGTTAGAGCCGGCCCTGAATGTAGGCAAGTGTAATGAATGGTGAACAGAAGTTACAATACTGAGATACTGAAAGAGTGCAAGTCTCAGTGACTTAAACAGGAATCCGATTGATATTGAAACTTACAAAGGCAGCTGGCTGAACAACTGTAGCTCTTAAGTGTTTCCGCAGACGTGCACAGGCTGAAATTGTGGACAAACAACATCACTTGTCCCATAACCTCAGCCGTACAGAACGCAATGCCATCCACAGCCTCAGAAACAACTCTGACATTATCATCAAAGGGGCTGACAAAGGAGGTGCTGTAGTCATAATGAACAGGTCAGATTATGAACAGGAGGCTGCCAGGCAACTCTCCAAGACCACATTCTACAGGCCACTATCCTCTGATCCTACTGAGGAATACCAAAAGAAACTACACCATCTGCTCAAGAAACTCCCAGCTACAGTACGGGAACAAATCTACATGGACACACCCCCAGAACCCCGACCAGGGGTATTCTATCTGCTACTCAAGATCCATAAACCCGGAAACCCTGGACGCCCCATCATCTCAGGCATTGGTACTCTGACAGCAGGATTATCTGGCTATTTGGACACTCTCCTCAGACCCTATGCTACCAGCACTCCCAGCTATCTTCGAGACACCACCGACTTCCTGAGGAAACTACAGTGCATTGACGTTCTTCCTGAAAACACCATCCTGGCCACCATGGATGTAGAAGCACTTTATACCAATATTCCACATGAGGATGGACTACAAGCTGTCAGGAACAGTATCCCTGATGAGGCCACAGCAAGCCTGGTGGCTGAGCTTTGTGACTTTGTCCTCACCCACAACCACTTCAGATTTGGGGACAACTTATACCTTCAAGTCAGTGGCACTGCTATGGGTACCTGCATGGCCCCACAGTATGCCAACATTTTTATGGCTGACTTAGAACAACGCTTCCTCAGCTCTCGTCCCCTAGTGCCCCTCCTCTACTTGCGCTACATTGATGACATCTTCATCATATGGACCCACGGAAAGGAGGCCCTTGAAGAATTCCACCTGGACTTCAACAATTTCCACCCCACCATCAACCTCAGCCTGGACCAGTCCACACAAGAGATCCACTTCCTGGACACTACAGTACAAATAAGTGATGGTCACATAAACACCACCCTATACCGGAAACCTACTGACCGCTATACGTACCTACATGCCTCCAGCTTCCATCCAAGACACATCATACGATCCATTGTCTACAGCCAAGCCCTAAGATACAACCGAATTTGCTCCAACCCCTCAGACAGAGACAAACACCTACAAGATCTTTATCAAGCATTCGTAAAACTACAATACCCACCTGGGGAAGTGAGGAAACAGATTGACAGAGCAAGACGGGTACCCAGAAATCACCTACTACAGGACAGGCCCAACAAGGACAATAACAGAACACCACTGGCCATCACATACAGCCCCCAGCTAAAACCTCTCCAGCGCATTATCCACGACCTACAACCTATCCTGGAAAATGATCCCTCACTCTCACAGACCTTGGGAGGCAGGCCAGTCCTTGCTTACAGACAACCCCCCAACCTGAAGCAAATACTCACCAGCAACTACACACCACACCACAGAAACACCAACCCAGGAACCTATCCCTGTAGCAAACCTCGTTGCCTACTCTGTCCCCATATCTACTCTGGCAACAGCATCAGAGGACCCAACCACATCAGCCACACCATCAGGGGCTCATTCACCTGCACATCCACTAATGTCATATATGCCATCATGTGCCAGCAATGCCCCTCTGCCATGTACATTGGCCAAACCGGACAGTCCCTCCGCAAAAGAATAAATGGACACAAATCGGACATCAGGAATGGTAACATACACAAGCCAGTAAGTGAACACTTCAATCTCCCTGGTCATTCTATCACAGATTTAAAAGTCACTGTCATTGAACAAAAAAACTTCAGAAACAGACTTCAAAGAGAAACAGCAGAACTAAAATTCATTTGCAAATTCAACACCATTAATCTGGGCTTGAATAGGGATTGGGAGTGGCTGGCTCACTACAGAAGCAGCTTTTCCTCTCCTGGAATTGACACCTCCTCATCTATTATTGGGAGTGGACTACATCCACCCTGATTGAATTGGCCTTGTCAACACTGGTTCGCCACTTGTGAAGTAACTCCCTGCTCTCCATGTGTCTGTATATAATGCCTGCATCTGTAGCTTTCACTCTATGCATCCGAAGAAGTGAGGTTTTTACTCACGAAAGCTTATGCCCAAATAAATCTGTTAGTCTTTAAGGTGCCACCAGACTCTTTGTTGTTTTTGTAGATACAGACTAACACGGCTACCCCCTGATACTTGACAACATGCAAGGCACTAAATTTAGCCGTATGGAGTGGAAATCCATCAACCTCAACAAAAAACTTGCACAGATACAGACAGACATCATCTTCCTCTCCAAATGCAAACAGATGGACATCATACCAAAAGGACTGAAGGTAAAAAATCCATTGCAATCAACATACTACACTGAGTATGGTGAGAGACTGTGCCACACACTCTCAAAGAAACTGAGGAACCACCTGATCAGCATCCTGTACAGCAGACAGGAGAAGATCAACATTGAGCTCTCAGAACTGGAGACTCTCATACAATACCAGCCTTCTACACAAACTTCCACGTGGCTGGACTTTACAAAAATGAGACAAGCCATTTACAATGCACATTTCACTTCTCTACAGAGGAAAAAGGACTGTAAGCTATCTAAACTAATACCTGCCACTGGGGGCTATAACAATGGTACCCTCAACTCATCTAACAACATTGTCAATCTTTCCAACCACACACTTAGCCCAGCAGAAGAGTCTGTCCTATCTCGGGGACTCTCTTTCTGTCCCACCATCCCCACGAACATGATACAGTTCTGCGGTGATTTGGAAGCCTACTTTCGTCGTCTCCGACTCAAGGAATATTTTCAACGCACCTCTGAACAGTGCACTGACCCACAGGAACCTTCCTACCAACACTACAAGAAGAGGAACTCTGCGTGGACTCCTCCTGATGGTCGAAATGACAGACTGGACCTCTACATAGAGTGTTTCCGCAGACGTGCACAGGCTGAAATTGTGGACAAACAACATCACTTGTCCCATAACCTCAGCCGTACAGAACGCAATGCCATCCACAGCCTCAGAAACAACTCTGACATTATCATCAAAGGGGCTGACAAAGGAGGTGCTGTAGTCATAATGAACAGGTCAGATTATGAACAGGAGGCTGCCAGGCAACTCTCCAAGACCACATTCTACAGGCCACTATCCTCTGATCCTACTGAGGAATACCAAAAGAAACTACACCATCTGCTCAAGAAACTCCCAGCTACAGTACGGGAACAAATCTACATGGACACACCCCCAGAACCCCGACCAGGGGTATTCTATCTGCTACCCAAGATCCATAAACCCGGAAACCCTGGACGCCCCATCATCTCAGGCATTGGTACTCTGACAGCAGGATTATCTGGCTATTTGGACACTCTCCTCAGACCCTATGCTACCAGCACTCCCAGCTATCTTCGAGACACCACCGACTTCCTGAGGAAACTACAGTGCATTGACGTTCTTCCTGAAAACACCATCCTGGCCACCATGGATGTAGAAGCACTTTATACCAATATTCCACATGAGGATGGACTACAAGCTGTCAGGAACAGTATCCCTGATGAGGCCACAGCAAGCCTGGTGGCTGAGCTTTGTGACTTTGTCCTCACCCACAACCACTTCAGATTTGGGGACAACTTATACCTTCAAGTCAGTGGCACTGCTATGGGTACCCGCATGGCCCCACAGTATGCCAACATTTTTATGGCTGACTTAGAACAACGCTTCCTCAGCTCTCGTCCCCTAGTGCCCCTCCTCTACTTGCGCTACATTGATGACATCTTCATCATATGGACCCACGGAAAGGAGGCCCTTGAAGAATTCCACCTGGACTTCAACAATTTCCACCCCACCATCAACCTCAGCCTGGACCAGTCCACACAAGAGATCCACTTCCTGGACACTACAGTACAAATAAGTGATGGTCACATAAACACCACCCTATACCGGAAACCTACTGACCGCTATACGTACCTACATGCCTCCAGCTTCCATCCAAGACACATCATACGATCCATTGTCTACAGCCAAGCCCTAAGATACAACCGAATTTGCTCCAACCCCTCAGACAGAGACAAACACCTACAAGATCTTTATCAAGCATTCGTAAAACTACAATACCCACCTGGGGAAGTGAGGAAACAGATTGACAGAGCAAGACGGGTACCCAGAAATCACCTACTACAGGACAGGCCCAACAAGGACAATAACAGAACACCACTGGCCATCACATACAGCCCCCAGCTAAAACCTCTCCAGTGCATTATCCACGACCTACAACCTATCCTGGAAAATGATCCCTCACTCTCACAGACCTTGGGAGGCAGGCCAGTCCTTGCTTACAGACAACCCCCCAACCTGAAGCAAATACTCACCAGCAACTACACACCACACCACAGAAACACCAACCCAGGAACCTATCCCTGTAGCAAACCTCGTTGCCTACTCTGTCCCTATATCTACTCTGGCAACAGCATCAGAGGACCCAACCACATCAGCCACACCATCAGGGGCTCATTCACCTGCACATCCACTAATGTCATATATGCCATCATGTGCCAGCAATGCCCCTCTGCCATGTACATTGGCCAAACCGGACAGTCCCTCCGCAAAAGAATAAATGGACACAAATCGGACATCAGGAATGGTAACATACACAAGCCAGTAAGTGAACACTTCAATCTCCCTGGTCATTCTATCACAGATTTAAAAGTCACTGTCATTGAACAAAAAAACTTCAGAAACAGACTTCAAAGAGAAACAGCAGAACTAAAATTCATTTGCAAATTCAACACCATTAATCTGGGCTTGAATAGGGATTGGGAGTGGCTGGCTCACTACAGAAGCAGCTTTTCCTCTCCTGGAATTGACACCTCCTCATCTATTATTGGGAGTGGACTACATCCACCCTGATTGAATTGGCCTTGTCAACACTGGTTCGCCACTTGTGAAGTAACTCCCTGCTCTCCATGTGTCTGTATATAATGCCTGCATCTGTAGCTTTCACTCTATGCATCCGAAGAAGTGAGGTTTTTACTCACGAAAGCTTATGCCCAAATAAATCTGTTAGTCTTTAAGGTGCCACCAGACTCTTTGTTGTTTTTGTAGATACAGACTAACACATTGCCGGCTACCCCCTGATACTTGTAGCTCTTAACAAGCAGCTTAATTGAGCTAAGCAGCAGCGGACTTAACCACAGGAGCTCAACAAGCGGCTTCAAAATCAATTAGCCAGTTATTGGGGTAACCGGTTATATGAATGAATGTGGTTCATTCAAAAATGAATGTGGTTTCATTCTTAAAACTTGACTTATGAAGTTACATTGATATAAAATGAATGTGGATTCATTCATAAAACTTGACTTATGAAGTTACATTGATATAAAATGAATGTGGATTCATTCATAAACTTGACTTATGAAGTTACATTGAAAAAGTGAACAATTAAAAACAATTTCATTTATCAGTTCTACACAGGTGGCCGGGGTGATGTTCCCAGAAGCAGCAGGAGAGATGGGGCAGGTTCCCCTTGGGGGGGGCTCTCGGGCTCGGAAGCCCCCAGGGCAGGGCAGGGCAGGGCAGGGCAGGGCAGGGCAGGGCAGGGCTCACCTTAACCTTCTGGGCCCAGGGACTGAGGCGTTTCCACAGCAGCCACCGGCCTGAGAGGTTGTCCCCGTAGTCACAGAGGTCAGTCTCGTCCTGGCTGCCCATGTCGATGGCAACCACTGATTTGGGGCCCATGTTCCGGGCAATGTCCGCTAGTGTCAGAGAGAGCGCGTCAGGGACAGCGGCCCGGCAGAAAGTGGCATTGCCGGCTCCCCATGCTCCTGCCTGCTGCCCTTAGAGCAGCTCCCCGCCCCAGGCCCCAACCCTCAAACACAGCTGGGGAGCAGGGCAGAACCCCAGCAGGAGGTGGGGAGCAAAACCAGGTTTGCAGCAAGCACTTTTCTCCCCTCCTCCCCATTTGCGTGGGAGGCATGAGCAGCGTGAGAGCGGGCGGGGTAGGTGGGGGTGGCTCCGCTGCACCAGGGAGTCCAGGGACCCCTTCCCACTAGCACTGCCCAGCTCCAGGGCTGAAGAGTTCATTAGTCAGCCCCAGGTAATTGTGCAGGGCCAGGAAGGTGACCCGCTGCAGACGCACCACAATGATCTGGAAGGGAAGGGGAGAGTCTGAGCATGCGGCACAATGCAGGGGAGGGGAGGGCGTCAGCACGTGGGATGGGAGCCGAGGCCGCACTCACCTGCACCACCCGCACCAGGCTCTCGGGGTACTTCTCGAAGACGGCAGAGAAGGCCTCGACCGGCAGCCGCAGCATTGTGGAGTCCTCGCCCACCCGCGCAGACACTGTCCGGTACGGCCGCTGGTGCCCCTGTGTGAGAACCGAGTGCCCATGTGTCCCTGCACCAAGGCTGGGGTGCCCCCGCCTCCTCCTTTGGGTAGAGCAGCCTACCAGTGGCAGGCATTGCCAAGGACAGCCAGGGATCCGGGGGGTACCCCACGGCTTCAGGCCAAAAGGTCCAGAGAGCAGCCTACAGCCACGTTCACCCGAGCCCAGCAGCCAGCCAAGGCCGAGACCCAGGCCCTGTGGAGGAAAGGTGTGGGGCAAGGTGGCAAGCACAGGGCAGGGTGATGGTGGCATGTCACCACCTCGGACCCAGGCTGCAAACCCATCACGGGATGGGGGGTCAGGTGGGCTTAGCACACACATCCCACAGGGCCTACCCGGATTTAGCCTTTCATTAGGGACCCAGGGTTAGGAGAGCAGGGGGTTGCGGGTTGGGATTGAGGGGCATGAGCAGAACTGCGGGGGACCCCATGGCTGCCAGTCACTCAATGAGCTGGACTATTCACTCCAGCACCAGAGGGGCGGGGGAGTGGGATGGGTGGACGGGGCCAGCAGGAGGTGGAGGGGCAGGGCTGGTACCGTGATGACGTCAAGAATGCTGAGCAGGCTGTGCACGCTGTCCCCGGGGAACACCTCCTTCACCAGGGTCTCCTTCCCGTCCTGCAACACAGCAACACCCTCCTTAGGGGGCCCATCACCCACCCTCGCCATCCCTGCCACCAGAACTCGCTTGGCGCCAGGCTCTGTGGAGGCCTGCTCCATGAGCCCCTCCCTGGAAGGGAGGCAGCCCCAGGGGAGCCTACAGCCACGGTGATCCCGAAGGGCAGGGCTGCTTGGCAGCTAGCCTCAGCCATTGCGTCCTGTATGCCCTCTGCCCCAAGGTGTCCCCAGGTGCAGGGGACCACCCAGCCAAGGGGTGCAGAGCACTGGGGCCACAACCAGCCTCCCCAGCTGGCTTGGGGCAGGAGGGGTCGCTGGTGGCTGCTGAGCAGATAGGACACGGCAGGGTGGGCTGGGACATGCCCGCTCACCTGCTGGGTCAGGAAGAGCTCCAGCTTGCCATCCTGCACCACGTAGATGCTGGTGCCGGGCTGGCCGGGCCGGAAGACGTACTCGCCCTGTAGGAACTGCTGGAAGATCATGTGCTTACAGAGCTCCAGGAACAGCGGCTTCTCAAAATGGCCCAGCACCCTGCAAGGAAGGGCGGGTCATGGTTGGCAGCAGGGGAGCAAAGCCTTCAGCAACTCATGGCAGGGACTTGGGGCTCATGTCATGAGGGGCTCTTGGGGCCCAGCCCAAGCTCCTGCATCACATGGGCCAGAACACCCACCCAGAGCCCAGCGGACTAGGCGGGCTCTGTCAGTCATCCCCCCGCCCCACATCTCAATGAATGGGGGAGTGGGCGCTTGTGACGAAGTGGGGGGTTCTCTTGTTTTCTGTGGTTTGCATGCATGTGGAGGGGGTGGGACTCAGTTTCCCTGGGTATTACTGGTTTAACAAGGTGAGGGGAGAGGGGGTGTGTTTTGCAGAGAACTGAAGAGAGGACTTGGGGACCCAGCCGATGGCCGGGACGATGGATACCCCAGCGACCGGTGATCTGGCGACCTGGTGACCCGGAGGCCCAGCTGAGGAGACGCAGCCGGTTCTGGCCAGTGGGCGGACAATGGGCTGCAGAGTGAGGACCCAGTGACCTAACCAGCCGGTTCCAGCCAGAGGACAGAAGCGAGGAGAGGAGGCCCCGGTTTACGACCCTGTTTACCTGGAGAGAAGACAATGGACAGAGGCAGGGCCTGGGGCCGGTGATCTCAGATGCCCAGCTGGGAGCAGGGGGCTCTGGGCTGGAGAGGGGGAGCAGGCAGAGCCCACCTGGATGCAGAGAGACTGGGATGTGCTGGGCTGAGGGAGGCCAGGCCTGAGGCCCTGAGAGTTTCCTGTGCTTTGTTCAACTCTCAATAAATCCTCCTGTTTTATGCTGGCTGAGAGTCACTCTGGTCTAGAGAACAGGGTCGCACCAACCCCTTCGGGGGTGGAGGCCCTGGGGGTCCAGAGCGAGTGGACTCCCTGAGGGGGCCCACGGCAGAGACAGATGTGCTAAGGCTCAGATAGGTGCGGCTCCAGGAGGTGGAGGGGCCTGACCCCAAGAGAGAGTGGACCTCCGAGAAGGGCTGTCACACTGAAAGGGGCACCCCCCATGGACCTCACGGGGCCAAGAGTGGGCACGGTCTGTGAGTCCGTGACAGAGCTGCCCCAGAGGGTCAAGCCTCCAGTGACACTACCCTGCTCCAGGATCCCAGTGCCCACAAGCTGTCACCCCCGACCCCAAACACAGCCACTTCTGGGGAAGAGTCTGTCTGATGCAATAGCCCCACAGCAACACTGCCGGGACTCAGCCAGGACTAACGCTGTGCTGGGTCCCACCACGAGCCCACAAGGGCATTTGCTCACACCCGACAGAGGCTGCCTCCAGCTGCCCTGCCCCGTGGAGCACTAGCTCTGTATCAGCCAAGAGGGAAGAGTGCTCCCTACTGGAGAACCAGGGCCACCATTCCTGCTGCTCCAGAGCATTCCCGGCAGCTCTCCCACCTATGGTCCGACTGGGCTGGAGCCTGCACAGCTTAGACTAGTGGTTCTCAACCTGTGGTCCGCAGACCCCTGGGGTCCACAGACTATGCCTAAGGGGTCCGCAAAGGACAGGTTAAAACAAACTGAACAGAATTCAGCTGTATCTACAGACAGATTTCCCAAGGGGTCCGCACCTCCATTCAAAATGTCCAGAGCGATCCGCAAATGAAGAAAGGTTGAGACCCACTGGACTAGATGATCTGACAGGCTCACACGGTGTCCAGGTTTTCCCAGGACCGTGCTGGGAAATCAGTCGGACAGAGCGCTCCATTACACGCAGCCAGCTGGCCAGGTCATGGGCTCGGGACCATCCCGGGTCTCCTGGATTTCGTACCTCAGAGGTGCCCACCCTAGCTCAAGCTTGCTTGCGGGGAGGGGGAAACGTGGCTGCAGCTGAGCCTGGGCTCTGGGCCCCGCTGCCTGGGGGCACTCACCGGACGTTCTTCAGCATGTACAGCACCTCGGACGGCAAGTGGGAGTTGGCCACGTCAAACTCAGTCAGATCCGCTTCCAGCACTGAGGGCGGCGGCTCCTTCAGCTGCAGGATGGGCAGCTCCTTCTTGATGCGCAGGATCCTGGGCACAGGGACAGACGAGAGGGGATAGACGGGGCCAACCAGAGAGTTGCCTGCAGGGGTAGATTCCCCCCCACACACCAGGGAAGAAGAGAATCTGCATCATGCATCAAGGAGGCAGGACTTGTTCCTGAGCCATGGCACTCACCCATGCCAGGGGCCGGAGGCCCAAGGGCCCCACCCAGGGAGCTGAGCAGCACCATGCCACAGGCTGGTCCGGTGCCGGTCAACTGCTCTGGGGGTGGGTTCTCCAGGCTGGTGTCCAGGCTGGTGTGCAGCTGCTTTGCAGAGCAAGGAGAGGTCAGTTAGTGCTAATGGCTTGGGGGGAGGTGTAATACCCACTCCCGCAGCAGGGCTGGGAACATGGGTGCCTCCACTACCCCTCATGGCAGGGCTGGGCCAGCCCCAGTTGTCTCACACCATGGAGGACGAGCGAACCCACTTACTTTTTGGCAATGTTCAACATCTTGAGCTTCTTCTTCATGCGGGGCCGGGAGGTGCTGGAGATGGTTGTGTCCACAAGGGAGGAGGTGGACTGGGACACCTGCAGAGACAGTCCAGGTAAGCCACCAGCTGCTCCCGCGGACAGCGCCCACTGGAGCCAGCCATCTGGGTGAGGAGATTTGGTACTCAGCCAACCACTGCTGCCAGCGAGCCAGGCAGGAGACACAGTAGGGGAGTCCTCATGGAACTGGCCTTCTCCTGCAGGTCACCCCGCTTCAGTGCCAGCCCTCCCAGCTCCTGGTGCCTGGTTCCCTGCCCCCCTGAATCCTCACAGGCAGTCAGATGATGGGCCTGAGGCAGAGGCCTTGGGAAAGCCCAGCACCCTACTGCCTCGCCCCAATCCGCTCAGCAAGCAGCTCAGTGAGGGGCTGCTGGACAGGACTCCCAGTGGTGGGGACGGGGCCCTGCTCACTTCTCTGGGATTAGTGACCCCACAGGACCCTCCCCAAGTCCAGGCTCTGGCAGAGCTATCTGCTGCTGTGCCCCAGTTCCTGGCACCATGACCCAGCTGGGCTGCAGTGTGCTCCCCACAGGAGCCCATCTCCCGCCACTGGTGCCAGCTGGAGTTCACTCCCCACCCCCAGCTCTGCCCCAGCTCCCCCTCACTGCTCCCTGCAGAGACAACCAGCACCAGGAGACTTGCTCCTGCATCCCAAACTGACCCATGAACACCCCCCTCTCCGTGCCTGGGCCAGCGCTGCCCCCCTTTGCCCCTAGGCAGGGCCAAGTGGGTGGGGGGAGCAGGGAGAAGAGGGGATGGCAGAGGCTGGGATGTTAGTTCTTTGAAAACACTTTCCCCACCTTTGGAGCATGGGCCTGGATAGGTTCCTGTTATCAGCCAGACTGTCCCCTCGGGGCTGGCTCCTGGGGACCTCGCATGCTGAGACTGTCCCTCCCTCCAGGCAGGGCCCAGCTCCTGGCTGCCGGGGCAGACAGCCACACGCCCTGCCCTGGCTGCTAACCCCACTGCTGTTACTTAGTGTGACAAAGCTCTGTACGGTGTTTATGAGCTGTCTGCATCATTCTGCACCTAGCACCCTGGCACCACTGCCCGTTGGGGGAAAGAATTCATTCTCTCCGTAGGCCGTGGGAGAGCCGGCCAGGGATCTGAGCAGAGTTGCTAGGACTTTCTGGGCTGGAATCAACATTTCTGTACCCGGAGACAGACACCTGGTTCCGAGGCAGGTGAGCACAGCGTGGCTGGTCCAGAGAACAAAACCAGGTGGCTGCGGGGGAGAGCCTATGTCTACACTGCAATAAAAGACCTATGGCCCAACCCCAGCTGACCCAG
>NW_027054381.1:0-13000 GCF_011386835.1 Chrysemys picta bellii
GGGCAGGACGGACTCGGTGGCAGTGCAGCTGGGGGATTTTTGTACCTTATCTCTGCCCTGGAGATACTGCTGGATCTCTGTGATGATGTCTTGTTCCAGGGACACATCTTCCTCCTCCTCCTCTTCCTCTTTCTCGTCCTCATGGGCACTGGGGGGCTCTGCACCAGGGAGGGAAGGAGAAAGTATAATCCCTTCTGCTGCTGGGGGGATGCAGTGGACAGAGAAGGCTCCATGTTTCCCCCTTCTCTGTAAGGAGCCCCATGGCAGCGCGGGCCCCACCCTGCCCCTGCGAGAGACGCCCTCAGCCCCATGAGCCTCAGGGCCCCGTGGCAGTCGCCCCCCCCCCCCAACATGATCAGGGGAGGCTGGAGATCCCCAATTCCACCCAGCATCCCCTGCCGCGGGGTGTGGCTGTGCCCCCCCCCCACTAGTGTTAGTGGGGCTCACATGGGTCAGTCCCGGCACCTTGGCGAGCCGATGGGCACAGGGGGTTACTAGTCCCCCACCGCCCCAGTCCTCCTCCCTTTCCCCTGGGTCTCCCCTCACCTGCAAAGAGGGAGCATTCATCCGCACGCCTGTCAGACCATTCAGAGGAGCTGCTGGCCCCTCGGGAGTACGAGAAGCTGCTGGTGTTTGTCCCAGAGTCGCTCAGCTCCTCCTCCTGGCTGGCGGGGGGCTCCTCAGGGACCAGGGTGGGGCTGGCGCAGGGCTCCTCAGGGGCCAGGGTGGAGCTGGCGGGGGGTTCCTCAGGGGCCAGGGTGGGGCTGGCGCAGGGCTCCACAGTTGCCAGGGTGGTGGGTGGCTCCTGCTGGGCCCTGGGGTGCAGCTCCTGGCTCCTTGGCTTCCTGTGAAGGAAGCCCCAGAGCTGCCTTGCCCGGCTCCTGCCCTCTCCTGGCTCCCTCCTCCGTAGCTGTACCCGGGGCCACCTCCATTTGGGCCCAGAAGGTGCCTCAGGGTCAGCTAGGGGAGCTGGTGTCATCCACTTCCTGCAGCATGCCAGGCAGCTCCTCTGTTTATGCTGGCCACCAGCCTCTTCCCCGCCCGTGGGGCCAGAGGGGCCGCTCTCCTCCTCAGAAAGCCGGATGTTCTTTCCCTCTGGCTCTGGAGCCACCTGCCTGGCCTTCCTCCTGAGCATCTGCCTCAGCCGCTCCATCCTGGAACTGAGTGGGGAGCAGCCGTGAGTCTGGGTTCAAGGCAGCCTCTCATTAATGGGGCCTGCCTGCTCCCCTGCCCACCTCCCCTCCGCTGAGGCAATTCCTCCTCCCCACACATCCCACCCCAGGGCACAGGAACCCTCATCCTGGGGAACAAACTCTGCCAAGGGACGGGCTGGGAGCCCTATTGGTGGGATATTTCCACCACACTGGGGATGGCTCTGGAGAACTCCACTTACTTACTCTAGATGGGATAGAGCTGGATGGCAGATGCTTGCTGTTGGTCCTTCCTTTACCCTTCTCCTCGATCCTCTGCACCCAGGTGGCCTAGAAGGGGTGCTGCAGAATCCCCTGCCAGCAGGGCAGGGGGTAGAAGTGGGGAGATCGAAAGTGACTGTGAAAACAAGACAATGTTTTATTGCCAGGGGATGGATAAACTCAGGCGAGCAGCCAGGGATTCACAACACTGACCGACGAACAGAAGGACACCTCCCATCTCAAGGTCTCCTAGTATCTCACGCACATTCCTGAAATGTGAGGGCCCAAGGGCTCTAGGGGAGTGTCTCCAGCCCCACTGTTGGAAACAGAGGCCTTGGCAGGAAAAGCCACTGCCTCAGGGTTGCACTGGGAGTCAGGGATAGAGCCGAGGATGGAGCCCAGGAGTCCTTTGTCCAGGCTCCCGCACTAACCGCTAGAGGAACACTCCCTTCCAGAGCTGGGAAGTGCTAGTCTCCCTGGCTCCGAGGGTGACCTGTTGTAGTGACTGACGCATTTGCTACTTGTCCCCCATCCAAAGCCAATAACACATCTCTGTGTTGACAATCATGAGTTAGACCTTCTCAGCACCCCTCTGTCTCCCGCAGCTGTCAGGTATTCCTTGGATTATGGAGGCTTGGATGCTAACAGGACTGGAATTTGTTACTGGCTCCCTGGGTGGTTCTAGCCAATGAGGGTCTCAGTCTAGCCTCAGAGGCCCACACCCCAGACACTAAAGATCAAGGTAGATTGATTTCATTCCAAATGATTTGTATTTGTATTTTTGAGTGATTTTCCTAATGAAAGATTGATTCTCATGAAATTCTAAGTGGTGGCCGATGAAAGAACAAGGAGCAATGGTCTCAAGTTGCAGTGGGGGAGGTCTAGGTTGGATATTAGGAAAAACTTTTTCACTAGGAGGGTGGTGAAGCACAGGAATGGGTTACCTAGGGAGGTGGTAGAATCTCCATCCTTACAAGTTTTTAAAGGTCAGCTTGACAAAGCCCTGGCTGGGATGATTAAGTTGGGGTTGGTCCTGCTTTGAGCCGGGGGGTTGGACTAGAGACCTCCTGAGGTCTGTTCCAGCCCTAGTCTTCTAGGATTCTATGAATAGGTAACCATTAAAACATGCTGGTTTTGCAGGATACATAAGAACAAAAAGGTTAACTGAAACATTTGTTTTCATTTCAAACACACTGAGGTAAAGAAGTATCTCTAGTTCGTGCATTGAGCTGATTGTTCCTGGTCATAAACCTCCTTCCAGATTTTAGAGGTAGTAGCTCACATCTCCTCCTCTCTAGCGTTTATTCATATATTACAAGAGGAAAAGAAGCCTTCATTCTTTTTCAACTCCCAATCAGTTTCTTAAATTGGAATGAAGTAGCTGCATCAACTGAAATGAAGAAAATAGTCTTTTTGCACCTGCAGACGAGGCTATTGCTGCCGAAATCTGGCTGAGTATTTCAACAACTTCTGCACCCCCAGGTGCTTAGGCCATGACTTCCAACAGTTCAGTGGTTTGACTTCCTCTGAAACTTGGCAGCAAACATGGACTTCTTCATCGATGTATTTATTTAAATGACTTTCCTAGGCTAGAGCAACTATAGGCCTTAACATAGCTTGTCATAGTTTCAAATTTTATACTTGATAGGTTTGTTTAAAAAAAAAAACCTTTTTAAATTTAAATTTAAAAAATCCAGTTTAAATTTTTTAAAAAATCTCTTTGGGGGGGTTTTCGTTCTGAAAAAGCCATTGATTGGTATTCCCCTTGATTTTAGAAGAACTACTTCATTTGAGAGAATCATAAACTGCTCATATTCTCTTAAAGGAGAGGAGGCAACAGAATTCATCATATCAGTAATTTGTTGCACCTTATTTGCTCAGTCTTAAACAAACAAGTGTCCAAAACTCTAGTTAGTCCCTTTTATGTAGGCCCAGCTAAGAGGTGGTAGGGGGGCAGGAATGCTGTCTCCGTCCCTGAACCAGTATTAATTGCACAGGATATTGCCACAAAACCTCCATTTTACTGCCAAATTGTCTAAGCCATTCCTCTTCTGCGCTTCCTGGTTTATACGTTTCAAATCTACAAAACCTTCCCCTTGACCATCCCTGCCCAGGCGGTGCAGCAGGCAGAGGAACCCGAGCAGTAACACTGTGACCCCAGAGGTAACTCAGCCCCCCTGTCACTCACTGACTCCACTAACCCTGAGCATCAACCCGAAGCCTGCGGCCTGCCTTGGGCATCGCTCCCACGGAAACCTGCAGGCTCATTTACTGACTTATGCAAATCACCTGTGGAGAGTTAGCTCTGACTGTCTGAATTCACTCTAAAGCAGTGGTTCCCAAACTTTAACAGCCTGTGGACCCCTTTCACTAAAATGTCAAGTCTCATGAACCCCCTCCCAAAAATGAATATTTCCAGGGATTTTCAACTTTACCTGAGTATAAATTAGAAAAGAAGTGATCTTGGAAATATACAATTTGTTTTTATGACATGCTTATTACACACTATTCATTATTAATTATTATTTATCATTACAGTATTCTTATTACATTATGAAAACGGCAACACTCTTCCAAGATCTCACTTTCGTAGCTTGTATCACTTGGAATAAGCCTGTTATAAGACAAGGCTCCTATGTTTCATCAAGGAATATCAGATGTGAAACAAGCATAAAGGTATTTAAGAAGCCAACTTAAAGAGTTCCTCCTACACAAGCATTCAGGTCTTGAGCAGTCCAGGCAAACAACGCACATTACAACAAAGTTTAAACTTGTTCTTCATAATAATTTTAAAAACAATCCTAGCTGCCTATTTCATTTTAAAAACAGCCAAAAATATCTACCTCCCTTTCCATTTCTTATAAGGAGTCTTGAAATTTAAATCTCTTCAGTGTGATAGATATGCTTGCTTTGATCTGCTTACCTCTTGGAAGTCCAGGGGCTCTGGGTTGCTGGCCCCATGGTGCCTGGGGTCCCTAGGGGCAGCTCTGTCGGCCATTAGGGATTTTTTTCCTGAGAACGCCCTGTAACATTTTGCGAACCCCCAGGGGTTCACGAACCTCAGTTTGGGAACCACTGCTCTAAAGTCACAATGCCCTTCAGCTTACAACACCAATGTAAGGGACAAGAGGGAAGGAGGAAGAGGGAAGCAAAATGATCAAATTCCAAACACCCCCAGTGAGTCACAGATTCATAAATTCCAAGCCCAGAAGAAACCACTGCAGTCTGACTTTCTGTTTTGCTTCGGCCATAGAACGTCCCTCAAAACAATTCCCATAGGAATTAGAGCAGATTTTTTAGTAAAACACCCAATCTTGATTTTAAAACAGGCAAGTTGTGGAAAATCCAGCACAAGCCTCAGTGAATTGCTCCAAACTCTGATGTTTAAAATGCTCGCCTTTTTTCCAGTGTGTATTGGTCTAGCTTCAACTTCCAGCCATTGTCTGCTCATAACCTTTATCTGGTAAAGTGAAGAGCCCATTAGTAAATATTTGTTCCCATAGGCTCACCGCTTAACCTTCTCTTAGATTGAGCTCCTGTAGTCTGTCACCACAGGGCAGGTTTTCTAATCCTTTCATCATTCTTGTGGCTCTTCTGTGAACCCTCTCTGATTTATCAGCATCTGTCTCAAATTGTGGACACCAGAAATGGACACAATATTCCAGGAGTGGTTGCACCAGTGCCCAGTACAGAGATATCGAACCTCTATACCTCTACTTGAGAATCTGCTAGGACAGAGTCCCCTATCTTGTCCTTAGAGCCTATATTTTTTCTTACCTTCTACACAGATGACGATTTCTTTCAAAAAAATCCACACCGATATGAAAAAAAATTCCTCAGAATGTCCTCCACAACAACCGTCTCTTGGTCCTCTGAGAGAACCGCGAGATGGAGACTTGCTGCAGCAAGGCTACAGGGGGTCTCTGAGGTTCCCCCTGCCCTGCATCCCTGTCCTGCCTGGCTGTTGTCAAGGGAGCTCTGTGAGGTCACAGACGCCTCATCATCTTTGCCCAATAGGCTGAGTTCCTGCCTAAGGCCTTTGTGAAGTCACTGTCACACTCACCATTCCCTGGCAGCCTGATGCCTGCCCCTGGCCAGCCTGGTTGGATGTTTGAGCTGTACCCTGGATCTCCCCACTTGCTCATTATTGATTCTGGGGAGCAACCAGGCCACCTGGTAAAACAGCAGAGTCTGTTCCTCACCCCACACTGAGTTTTTCATAGAGGCCCAGATTGTGAAACAATTCAATCTCCTAATCTGGCCTCTATATCACAGGCTATGAAATTTCAGACTCTCAGCACCCTATTAAGCCCAATTGCTTATAATTAACTAAAAGGACCTTTCCAGAATGAAAGGCAGTTGTGATGTGAGGACACCAGGAAACAGAGACTTCACCTCTCCCCTGGGTAATTTGTTCCAGTGGCTTGTCTCCCTCGCTGTCAGAATTAAACGTGAAATTGACAACCTTTGATAAGGGCAAAATTTATGACAATCTTTTAAATAATTTAAATAGAAGAGAAAAAAGAACATTAAGTGGAATATGTTCACTGCCAAGTTTTTCAGACAGTCGCACCACTGATGTGGTAGCTAAGGCCCTGGAAGGAAAGTTAGCTGAAATGCTAGCCTAGCTTTGGACAGCAATAACTTCCTTGAAAGGTGCAGAAAATATTGTCTTCATTTCAGTTTATTCAAATAGTTCAGTTCAATCGACTAGTTCGTTGAAATTCAAGAAAGCCATTGGGAGTTCACAAAACAGGCAAACTTGTTTTCCTCCCTCAATCTATGGATAAAAACTACCTGTGAAGGGATGGATCTACTGGTTCATCAATCTAGAAACACGTGGAGACCAGAATGTATCATTTCAGTTCACTAATCACACATCAAATTTCCTTGGTTTAAGAAATCAGTTAGTTTTAAAAGCAAAACATTTTGATACAACTTTTTTCTTATGCTTCTCTTTCTAGCTCTGGCATAACCTTGATGTGTGACCAAAGAGAGGTCACTTCTTTTCTTTTTCCCTCTGTATCATGGGGATGGAGAAAATTCTCTAAGTCCTAGCAGGAGAGAGATTTGAGCATGTCAGGCGTGTTAGGGCCCTTGTGCTCTAAAGGACAATGGATGATTGTTGTTTGGGACAAGAATCCCGACGGATTTGATACTTGTCCCCCAACCAAAGTCAATAGCACATCTCTGTATTTTCAATCATGAGTTAGACATTCTCAGCACCCCTCTGTCTCCCGCAGCCCTCAGGTGTTCCTTGGATTATGGAGGCTAAGAGAACTGGAATTTTTTACTGGCTTCCTGGGTGTTACTAGCCAATGAGGGTCTCAGTCTGGCCTCCGAGGCCCACACCCCCAGCCACTAAAGATCAGGATGGATTGATTTCACTCAAAGTTTTTTGTATTTGTATTTTTGAATTATTTTCCTAATGAAAGATTGATTCTCATGGAATTCTTAGAGCTGGCAGATGACAGAACAAGGAGCAATGACCTCAAGTTGCAGTGTGGAAGGCTTGGATATTCGGAAAAACTTTTTCACTAGGAGGGTGGTGATGCCTTTGAATCTGCTAGGATAGAGTCCCCTATCTTGTACTTAGAGCCTATATTTTTTCTTACCTTCTACACAGATGACGATTTCTTTCAAAAAAATCCAGTCCGATATGAAAAAAAAAACGCACAGAATGTCCTCCACAACAACGGTCTCTTGGTACTCTGAGAGAACCACGAGATGGAGACTTGCTGCAGCAAGGCTACAGGGGGTCTCTGAGGTTCCCCCTGCCCTGCATCCCTGTCCTGCCTGGCTGTTGTCAAGGGAGCTCTGTGAGGTCACAGACGCCTCATCACCTTTGCCCAATAGGCTGAGTTCCTGCCAAAGGCCTTTGTGAAGTCACTGCCACACTCACCTTTCCCTTGCAGGCCTGATGCCTGCCCCTGGCCAGCCTGGTTGGATGTTTGAGCTGCACCCCGGATCTCCCCACTTGCTCATTATTGATTCTGGGGAGCAACCAGGCCACCTGGTAAAACAGCAGAGTCTGTTCCTCACCCCACACTGAGTTTTTCATAGAGGCCCAGATTGTGATACAATTCCATCTCCTAATGTGGTCTCTATTTCCAGGGCTATGAAATGTCACACACTTTGCACCATATTAAGCCCAATTCTTCTTGTGCCTTTCTTGGCTAGATCGAATTAGCCCTGCCCCATGATATCCGATCTCCCCGTCCTGCTGGGAGCCCCCGAGCCAGGAGCACCCCAGTAGGGGCCTCCTTGCTGTTTGTCTGCCGGGCTGGTGACAGGACTTCCTCTGCGTGGGGATATCAGATGCACCTCCAGAGGCAGTGCAGAAGTGAGTGCACTGCATCAGCCCAGCGTTGGGCTCAGGGCTTTGGCCTCGGCAGCTTCTGCTCCAGTCACGTCTCTGGGTGCCCGGACTCAGAGCTTCTGGCCCCCTGTGGCTGCAGCCAGTGCTGGGGAACTGGGCTCAGGACTTTCATGCCCCTCCCCACTCCTGCTGGCACTCTGGGTGTCCGGGCTCGGGTCTTCTGCCAGGCATCTGCAGCTGGGGCTCGGGGCTTCCCTTGCCGTTCCTTCTGGGGCTCAGGTGTCTATTTTTCTAGATGTCCCGAAAATGGTAGGAGCCAAGGTGCTCCCAAGTAGTAGGTAGGAGCTGAGGTGCTCCCAACAGCAGGAACCCTCCTGCACATCTGGGAACCTCCTCTAGCTTCAGAAAGGTTGCTGGCTGCTGCCCTTGGAGCCCAGGTCTGAAGGCACCACACACGTGAGGGTGGCCATGCTGTGACCCCTACAACAACCGCTGAACTCCCCTATTCTCCTATTTTGGTCAGGACCCCCATGGTTACAATACCATGACATTTCAGATGGAAACATTGGTCAATTTCAAGGCCAGAGGGTTTTTAAATTAGTCAAACTGAACCCTGAATTTGGTAGGGACCTGGCTATTATGGAAGTCCTAGCAGGTTTGCACTCCCGGTTCTCCTGAAAGGCCATTGAGAATTCATGCTGCCTGAGAAACTTCCCAGAATAAGCTACCAGGACTGGGGGGGGATGAAGGAAACCAACCAAAGCCTGAGCTAGGATGGAGAGCATTGATCCAAGCGGTGTTTGAACCCCTCCACCTGCCTGCCTGCCGTGAAATGGACAGAGGGGCACTGATTTCTATTGGTGAACTTGCTACAGACCGTGGGCTTCAGCACAAGCCATGGAGCCCATACTCTGACCTCTTGGATAAACAGCAACGTTGGCTTTTTAGAAACCTTCCCCCCAGCGCTCTGCATCCACTTGGGATTGTGCCCAGCAGAGGCTGGTGGAGGGGAGGGGAAGGCAGAGGAGGCCATGCAAATGTTGTGGCGTCTGCACTACCCCACAGACACACACCCAGCAATGCACGGCATAATAGCCAGGACAGTAAATGATTTGGCCATGACCTCCAAAATCCTCAGTGTTGAAAGTACAATTTATCTAGAAAACAATGGGAGGGAGGGGTTAGAGAGTTGCAGTAACCACCTGGATTTCCAGTCTCTGGCCAGGCACATCCCCCTCTCCACAGTTTTCACTGATATCTTCTCCAAACTGGTCCTCCTGAGATAATCTGAGGTCACATCCTGGCCTGCAGGGACATTGGCAGGATCTTCACTGTTCCCAGCTGCAGCATCACCCTTGTTATCCTGCCTGATAAGGATCCCGCCAGGGCTCAGCTAAATGGCATGTATCATGACAGGCTCTTTGCTGAGGGCCCTTGACAGCACCCGCACCCAAACCCCTCAACCCCAGCCCCACCCCAGAGCCTGCATCCCCAGCCGAAGCCCTCACTCTCTCCCACACCCCAACCCCAATTCTGTGAGCATTCATGGCCCTCCATACAATTTCTATACCCTGATGTGGCCCGTGAGTCAAAAAGTTTGCCCATCCCTGGTCTAAGGCCACCGAATGTTCTCAGTTACATGGCCCATGAAGCTCGCCTCCATCACTCACTGGTTAAAGCTTCAAACAAGCCCCTTTGTGCTTTCTCCCATTCTGCCCCCCAAACTCGGGAGGAGCTCCCTGTAAACATCAGCAAAACGACCTCCTCATCCCAGGGATTGTTTGATTCTTCAATTATTCCAAAGTCCAGCAGGCTTGCCAGCTCCTTCTGAACCTGCTGCTGCAATGTACCAGTTCTGTGGGGTGCTTTGCTGGGTGCAGGTTGTGATCCCACAGTGTTAATCTTAGGCAACTTTTGTGAGTCAGGCCTGGCCTGCTAGATAATACCTGGCAGTGACTTTGCAGCACAGTCATAACCTCTGTCTTTTCAGTTACGGTGACCCCTTCACACACCTCAATGCTCTCGAGTGGTATTCAGGCATCAGATCCGTAAGGGGCTGTCTTACAATCCTCTGCACAGAATAGCATCTTGACAACAGCTTCACTATTGTGATGCACTTTTAACAGCCCGAGGTGCATCCCTGCTGCGAGGCCTGTGTACTTTGCAGGTAACAGTGTGACCCCTCCCTACCACCTCGGAAGGCCCCTCCCATCAGTTTTGCAATTTGTACTTTTCCACGAGGAGTAACAACTGCAGCAGATCACCTGCATCAAATGATCACTCACAAGGACAGCAGGACCCCGTTTATCCCCTTGAATTGGGACCAGGGCCAGACTGGTTAACTAAAACTTCAGATAATCGGATGAATGGGAAAGTGCGAGGCTGCAGCGCCATCTAGTGACCATAACAGATACTGCTCATTTCTGGACCTGTGTGTGCTGGTTGTTGGGTTAATATGGAGAACCGGATAATGGAGGGTCGGATAAACAGGGTTCTACTGTATTGTGTTCATCCCATTCTTTCCGAGCTGCTTGGCTTTTAGTGAGGCTTCGCTTCGCTATTCCGATCATGGATTTAGGGAAACCTAATTTAGGCTCCTCCCTGTGAAGGGGAAAGGAAAATGAAGTGCTTCAGTAAGAGTAAACTTACCAGAATGAAATGGTTCCATTTTTTTCTGTTTCAAAAGGGCATTTGGCTTCAGAATTTTATTTCATTTTTTATGAGATTGTGTCTTTTCTGTTTTGTGGCACACAAGCAGAGAAGTTAGAGAAAACATAAAATTCTCTTGCTGGAAGTTCGCAATGTTTTGCTAATTTGTTTCTTAGGAGCCAGAACAATAATGTGTGTGGAATCATCATTACTGTGTATTCTGTGTAGTTATGTTGTTGGCTTCTTTAGGAAATTTGCAAAAGAGGAGCACTGGGAAAGCCTGTCCCCCCCCCCCATTCTCCCCCCCCCCCACATACGCACTACACATTTGCTGCCCACTGGTGCTGCCTGAGCAGTAGCATTGTGACATCAGAGATAATCCACCACTCAGCACTCCCTCCCTCCAGTTCATTTTCATACTTGGGGAGAATGACTGGCACCCTGGCTACCATGGCAACAGTTACCTTTGACAACTGATTGCCCCCAGAACATCATCACAGGAAGGAAGTTGGTAATGAAACAGGGCCACATTTGGACAGGCAGGACAGCCTCCTGCTGTGCTCATTTGGGTTTGTCCTGTGATAGGGTCCAGTGTTTTTTTCCAAAGGGCAGTTGTTTGCTACTTTCCATAGTAAGGGCCAGGTGAAAACAAGATGCGAAATTCCAGCTCTTTTTCTTGGATATTGTTTATCTGCTTCTTACACATTCAGGGTTCTAGCTGAGAACTTTCACTGAAACAGAAGTTGCATAAAATAAGTTTTGTTTTAATACAGTTTAATTTAATTACTTTCCATACTCTGATCAACACGGCACTGAGTGGTGAAACAGAGATTTTCACAAAGATAACAATGGCAATAAACTATATACTGAAAACAACACATGAGTAAGAGCTTCATTGTTTAAATAACACATATATAAAATATTTTCTTTCTATTTAAAAAAAACAAAGGAAATCAACAAACAAAAACCCCTTCCTTTAACGTTACTTAAGTTTGCTTTCATCAATAAACTAAACCATAACATAATTAGGAAACACAAAGTCAAAGTTTTAAAAAGGATTAAAAGTTTACAAAGTTTTGCATTCTCAGGTTAGCGAAGGTCATGCTCTCAGAGTTCAAGTAAATTGGAAAACCAGCATCCTACATTGCAAGTAGCACCCTGGGCCGGCAAACAGGATGGAACATGGCAGGTACCATTGCTAGAGCAGATGCTGCATGCCAGGGACCAAGTCACGCTCTCCGCCGCACTGTTACAGCCCCTTGGGAATCAGTGATGAGAATGATGTTAAACCTACCCCGGGCCATTCCACCAGCACAGTATAACCACACCCTGTCCTTCCCCTGGATTGCTCCAACCTGCCTCCTAGAGCAGGTGCTGGGTCGGGGAGACAAGGGATGTGTTCTACATCAGGCACAGAGCCCATATCCCCCCAGTGGCAAAAACCTTTGCAAAACTTTTCAAGATAATGCATCTGCATGTGATTATCCCCTGTCCCCTAGAGAAATACGGTGTATTTTAATGAGTCTGCCCTTACTTGTCTTGATGATCAGAGCTCAGAGGTGCTACAGGGATCCTCTCCCAAATGATGCTATGCCAAACATAAACGCACTTCCATCCTATACTTTGAAATCAAGAGAGATGACATCTCTCCGAAGGTAGGAGTGAACACTATTTCCAGTACAATAAAACTGAAATCTCCTTTTGATAGTTACATCAGGAAATAGCTCTTTTCAGAACACCTTGCCCAAGGCAGAAATTTGCAGAAGTCAACTTGTTGATTATTTGAATCTATAATGCAGCCACGTGGGAACAGAAAGGAGATTGTTCTGAGTCTTTCACATGAATTCTCTCTTACAGTCCATACCTTGGGTGACTTCTGGAGTGGATTATTGCAATGTTCTCTACAATGAGCCACTCAGCCCAAGCACAGCTACTGCCAAATGCAGGTGTCCACTGAATTGCAGAGGATATTACACCTAGGAGGACATCCGGGACCATTGAAGTTAATGGGAATTTTGCCATAGACTTCAATGAGGCTGAGATTAAATATGTGGGGAGTGATGGTCGAGCATTCTCACTGGGGGTCTCCTACACCTGGAGGTCATTTCCCTGGGCACACACGTCCAAACTCTAAGTTTTCAAGGCACAGCGTAAGGCTCAGCTCTTTCTCTGAGTGCCGTGTGGAGGTTTGGTTGTGGCGAGCACGGCGTATTGGAATGCATGTTCATTAACACTTTGTAGAACATCACTGCTTTGCCGAGCAGAGACAATGTCTACAAAGGCTCAGTCCAATGAAAGTAAATCATTTTCTGTGAATCGGATGGGCTTTCAGTGACATGGTCAGCTCAGATGCTCTACTGAGCATTATGTAGAATGTGTTTACATTAGTCTTTTCTCTGATGTTTTTAACTCCATCTTTCCTTGACTTAAATAGAGGGGAATTCTACAGCCTCTTTTGAGAGCACTTTTCGCTTGCAGATAGATAGATAGATAGATAGATAGATAGATAGATAGATAGATAGATAGATAGATAGATAGATAGATAGATTAGATAGATAATGTGTTTTAGGAACTGAGATCTGTGAACAGGCAGGAGAGCTCCTTTAGCATTAAAAAATAT